>NW_026714485.1:0-41167 GCF_029784015.1 Lycium ferocissimum | reverse complement strand
TGAATCATACATGAAATGTGTTAAATGTTTGCATAACGTCCCTATTTTCAAAAGATAGACACAATAGTTCCAAAGCATGATTTTCCTTTCTTAAAGTTTATAAAAGTTTTCAAAAATATTCATTTTTCTCCAAAAAAACTAAATTTTGTGATTTTAAAAGTTTTTATGACTAGAACGACGACTATGGTTTTTATGATGCCCGATATGAGGAAACGTCTATGATGAACATGCCAAGGATATGTCTTTACCATGAATACGACGATATGAAATGTTAAGCTATTTTTGGATAATGACTATTTTAAAGGTTTCAAAGTATGTGAAATGATATGTTAAGATTTGTTTTATGTTTTCCCGTGATGATATCCTTGATTGATAGTCTCGCCTTATAATTGTTCCTTCAAGGTGAGACAAAGCGCCCATGATTATTCCATAGTGTAATCGGGGGTCTTTGACCTTACGTCACTCCGATAAAAGTATAGCTTTTGATTGGGCTCCAATGGACTATGATGGATGCTACACCGGCCTAGATGGCGGGCATGTCACCGCCACGGCGGCGCCTACGGATGTTACACCGGCCTAGAGGGCCGGGCACGACCGCCACTACGATGGGCGTAGGGTCGTGATAATTACCGGGCCTATCGGGCCGGCACCCCCACTGAGTGGGCGCTGCAAGAGATTATTACCCCGGACGCGGGAGGCCCGGACGCGGGCTAATGATATTACGCGATTCAGTCAGATTATGAGATCATGTGACTCAGACAGATTACGTACGTATGTAAAGGTAACAGTAAGCATGCATGATTCCGCCTTAAGAGGCACGCACATGTATCGGTCACAATTTGTATGATATGTTCCACATGTACAGGTTACAGCTTCATACATGACATGTTCCATATGTACAGCATACTCTCTTTTACATGACATGCTCTACTTTTCATACCATGTTACTGTTCATGCCTTACATACCTCGCACATTGCTCGTCTTCGACCCCTCTTCGGGGGTCGCGCGTTTCATGCCGCGTGTGCACACCTGACATATATAGAGCCGAAGGGTAGATGATGTTCCAACGAAGTTGGCAACCCATTCATCCTGGAGTGTCGTCGAGTCAGCGTGCTATGCTATGATGTCTTGTTCGAGTTAGAGACTTTGCAGACATAGTCGTGGGTTCGGGGAGTCGGCTTGTTTTATGACACAAGTTTTGTACGGTACATATTTTATTCGTTTTTTATAAGTAACAAAAGAATATTTCAACTCATATGTATACTTGAAGTAGAGATTTGAAAAAAAAAAAAATATGTAGGCAATAAGAGTCAGCGGGTTCGCTCGGCTCCGAATATGGGGTCGGGTGCCCATCACACCCTAGTAAGATTGGGGTGTGACAAAGTGGTATCGAGGCAAGGTCGGTCCAAGGGATGTACGCAGTCGTGTCCCGAGAGTCCTCGTTTATAAGTGTGAAGCCGGGCCACATTTATAAACGGAGGCTGGGGCATCTAGGAATGGTTGACCTTCTTCTCGTTCTAAGATCGTGCGATAGAGCCAAGTCATAAGAAAATGAAGTTCCTTATAATAAGCCGTACATACGACGGAAGAAGGCGAGTGACGCTATGGAAGGCCATAGAGGTAAGTCCTAACGTAATTATTCTGTCACTCCGGAATTGGGAGCACCGAATGATTGGAGTGTGTCATAGAGCCGTATGTTCTCGCGAGGTGTTATCGATATTTGCGACGCATAGATTTGAATAAGTAGAAATGATAAAGGAGGTTCTCGCCGTATACGGGTACGTCCCAGAGGAAGAAGCGCGGAAAAGAAATATGATAAACGGTAATAAGCGAGGCGCGACGTTTCAAGAAAGGATTATGGATTTGGCATGACGACGAAGGTGCGACCACTACCTCGGGAATACGAAGGTTCGGGACAAGAAGTAGTTATACACAGGTAGAAGGTGAACAATCGAAGCCGAAAGGGCAAAATAGTAATTACAAAGAAAGGACGTGTTACGAAAAGGATTCGGAATCGGTAAGACTTGGACTTGCTCCGGTAACATATAGTAAGGGTCATGCGAGGAAGCAAGACGCGAAAATATCGATATTAAGGCATCGAATTTTATCGAAGTTTCGAGGTTAAGCGTGCTAAGGTGGGAGGATGGGTGACCCCTGTTATATCCCGTATTTCATACATTCGGATAATTCGAGAAAGTCGTGGCAAGTTAAGGACCAGACCATAATTGGACCTTGTGTGGTACATAAGTTGGTTATGAAATTTTGGATGTGGAAATATTGGAAAAGGCCAAGGGCAAAATTGGAATTTCAAAAAAATTAGTTTCATGAAAATTGCCAAAAGTGCGGACTAAATGGAAAAAAAAAAAAGAAAAAGGAAAAGAAAAATCACCAAAGTGGCCGGCCATAGTGGGCCCCACTTGAGGGATTGAAATAAATCATATGCTCCACTTTTGTCTTAAGAAGATTCAAGACAAATTGAGAAAGAAGAACAAAGAAAGAAGGAGAGAAAAAAAAAAATAGGCCATTCGGCCATGGGAGGAGGAAGAGGAACCCTTTGAAATCTTGTCCCAAAAATTATTTTCTTGTTGTATTCCTATTAATTCAAGGGTCCTCTACAACGTGGTATAATTGTTTCGGAAGATAAGTCGTTCGTTTCGTCGTTTTCACATTTGGGACAAGTAAAGAAGTTGGAGGAAAAAGGTAAGGATTCCATCTCATCTTTCATATACTATGCATGGTTTGTGTGTTGTAGAGTGTGGAGATGAATGGAATTCATGAGATTTTGGTGTATTATGTTGTAGCCGAATATATGTAGTGTGGTATAAACGTGTAGAACTAAATTCATTTAGTGTTTGGTTGATGTTGTTATGGATGGTTGCATATGTTTGGCATCTAGAAATGAACGGAATTCATGGAATTATGTAGATTGGAACTTGGGCCGTGTAGGGGCTGATTTTAGAAAAATATAATGAACTCATTTTATATAGTATTTTGGTTGTTGATTGTTGTAGATTATGTGATGAAAATGAAGGTTTGATGACTCAAATGGAAGTCGGAAATGTTGCGGGCTGTTTTGGAGAGCAATATGATTTTAAAATAGATTCTTGTGTGCATGAGAATAATGATCGTTAGCATGCGGATGGTTGATATAATTTATGAGTTTGAAAGAAATGAATGTATTGTTGGAGTTCTTATGGCATTTGGAAGATTTGGGTTAGAATGTCTTGAACATGTTGTGAGTTGAGTATTGATATTGTTGTTATGATTATTGGTTTGGCCGGGTTGAATTCCCGGATTATTGTTGATTACAAATTACCGAGTTAGATTCTCGGGGATGCTATATGTAGGGAAATCTTTTAAAATTTCGTAGACAAACATGAATTTAAGTTGAACTCTTGGAAGCTATAACTCACAACTGGTAAACATGACCATTTGTAGATTTTGGAGAAAACGGGATTCGAATTTGGAGCAACGTAGAGGCGGAAAAGGTATGTAAAGCCTTACCCTTCTTTCTTTTGGCATGTCCTAGGTGTGATAGGTTTGAATACGAACCCCGGGGGTGACTCTACTCTTAGGAACCCGCATCTAAAGTTGCCCCTTTTTCATTCAGTAGAATTGAATTATATGTGCTCTAAGTAGTTGGAAAAATGGCCTAAACATCTGTAACTTTCACAATTGGAACCGGATTGCCTTGAAACTTTCGTAGACGACTTCACAAGACCCAATGTTCGTAATTTATGTACGCCACTTCGACTTGGCCCAAGGTGGGCCCACAATGTCCCTAACTTCCATAAACGGTCTCGAATTTGCTTGAAAATGGACGTAGATGTTTTATAATGAATGATGTCCATAACGATACTTGAAAAGCATTTAATTTCTCACCACTCTGCATGTGCATACGGTCGTTAACCTTTTTATGCTAACTCGATTTACTTGAAACGTGTTTGCGGTTTACAAATGATTTTAAGGGAGTTTGTTTTGTATTAAAGAAAATATAAAGTTGACTTTTCAAAACCACTCCGAAGGGGGGTGCGAGATTTTATTATTTAAACTTTTCAAAACCACTCCGGGCGGGGGTGCGAGATTTTATTATTTAAACTTTTCAAAACCACTCCGAAGGGGGTGCGAGATTTTATTATTTAAACTTTTCAAAACCACTCCGAAGGGAGTGCGATATCTTATTATATAAGACTCTTCAAACCACTCCGAAGGGGGTGCGAGATTTTACTATTTCATTCCACAACGCTATTATTAGTATTATTATTATTATTGTTCTGCCCGAAGGGGCTAGGATTTGTATTATGTCACGAGTGGCATGCCCGAAGGGGCCAGGGTAGCCGTATGTCACGAGTGGCATGCCCGAAGGGGCTAGGAATATTATGTCGGGGCCAGCATGTCCGAAGGGGCCAGGATAGACGTATGTTGGACCGGCATGCCCGAAGGGGCCATCATTTTATTTCGGGACCGGCATGCCCGCGGGGCCGGGATAGACGTATGTCGGGACCGGCACACCCGAAGGGGATTATTATCATAGTTGTTATCATTATTATTACTATTATTATTATTATTATTAAGTAAGCGGCTGTCCGAAGGGACTGTTGTGATACTATATTTAGATTGTGCGTTCTGGAACTGGTGTATTCTGTATTTATATCGTGTATGCTCGAAGAACGCGTGTTCACTCGCATTATTTACTTAAGGATTGTTCTAAGACCCCATGGGTATATTTATGTTTCCTCCAGCGAGGGCTGCAGGTAATGAGCTTGATTGTGATTTCTTCTCTTCTAAATTAAGCTATGGTTATTATTTGTTATCGCTTTACATACTCAGTACATATTCCGTACTGACCCTCCTTCTTCGGGGGGCTGCGTTTCATGCCACGCAGGTACACCCAGATGAAGAGAAGACTTTGCTAGGAGTTGTCCCCGCGGGATTGGCGAGCTCCATTTCAGTTCGGAGTGTTGCCGAGTCAAGCACTTATGTCATGGTATTTGTATATCCTAGAGACTTTGCAGACAGTGTCCTGTGGATAGGGTGTCGAGAAGCGCGAATCAATTATGGATGTTAAAAGAGTGCGCATTTTCAGATGTTGTCAGTTGGTAAAAATTATGTGATTGCCTAAAGGTTTTCATAATCTGTATAAAGACAGTGAGCTTTATTTTGAAAAGTTCCATGTTTTAAAAAATTTTGAAATGGCAGGTTTTAGTAACGCGAACGTTTAAGGGTTCGCTCGACTCTGAAGAGGGTCGGGTGCCCATCACACCCTAGTAAGGTTGGGGTGTGACAACCCCCCTGGGAAGTATGAAGGAATTCCATAAATTTAAGTATAAGAGACGAATGAGAGATTAGAGTAACCTAACAAAAACCAGAGTGTATGGAATGGCTAGAAACCTTAAGAGGTCGCGTGAGACGAGGCAGACTAGCTCGGTGAGGGGACAAAAAGTGTATCATAACCCGGGAAAGTTGGATAGGCTTGAACAATGTTTGAAAGTATTTTGTGGGTTAGTGAATAATGCACATATATATATATGAGCGTGTAGGATATGTTATATATGATTATATTGATAGATATGGGAGTCCAGCAACCGCGCTACGGTAAGGAAGGCATTAGTCAAGTGAGGGAATCGAAGCCCAAGTGACGAGCCGAAAGTGGACGGTATAAGTGCTACAAGGAAAGTCGTCATTATTTTGTTACGGACTAAGGCTGGAGGGGTCTAATGTGGTGATAGTTGGGAAGGAAAGAGAGTGTGTTAGTGGAAAACAAAGAGAACAAAGTGTTGAAAGGAGGCAAAAGGTAAGAAACCTCGAAAGGAGGCTCCCGAGAGATATTACCGGCAAAGCGCGAGATTATTTGGGTAAGGACTCAAAGTAGACATGTGAAAAGGAATAGAAAGTGATAAAAGGAAACAGGAAAGGAGTGTACGGGGTTTGAAGACCGATTTTGATAAGCAAGGGCGGAAAGAACAGTGACTAAGACAGGGGAATGTGAAGTAAGAAAAAGAGTGATTAAGCCTAGCGACGATGCAATAAGACTTTGACCTTGAAAGATATATGAAGGAGTAAATGAATGGTTATACTAGTATGGTTACCATAGGCGTGGAAGAATCGTTCTGAGAGGGTGAACTAGGAAAGGACGAGATCTATGTGTTAGAAAGAAATAGTTCACGAGCTTTGGGACCCATATGGAGAAATAACAAGAGAAGAAAGGTACTCGAAGGCGGTTAGCATGTAAGGAGCCCCTTAAAGGGAGGAAGACCATATTATATTAGACCTAAAAAGGAATCGCAACACTATCAAGCGTCAGGAAAGGAAATCTATTAGCTAGGAATCAGGGTTCAAAATATGTCGGCGTGTCGTAAGAATACTTGAGAGAAAAGTAGAAATGAAGTGACAAGGAGGGTACCAAGCGATAGACAGGAGGATAAAAGAGTAGTAAGTAGCCACACCATATTGGTAAGTATAGATTGTGTACCAAAGACATGGTTTCCGTTAAGGTGCGGTGACGAGACAATAACAGGAAAGAAAGGACCCGGAGAGGACAAGGATAATGAATTGGCATAGTGAAGTAGAAAAAAAAAAAAAAAAAAAAAAACCTATGACATGGATCAAGGACTCATGAAATGGTCAAGAAGTCCGATTATAAGGAAAATAAGGTAAAGGGCAAGGAACGGGCATAAAGGAATGAGCAGCTATAAAAGGAACCCTCCCGAAGTATTATGACGCCCATAGAAGTTGAACATTCGAGGACGAATGTTCTAAAGGGGGGGGAGGATGTTATAACCTGTATTTTGTACGTTTGGAAATCTCAAAGTCGCCGTGGAAAGTTAAGGGCAAGACCATTCCCAAAAATTATTTTAATGTACGAGTCGCTATGGATATTATTTACGACTATTATTAGTATGGAATTATTGTGAGAGGCTAAGGACGAAATGAGAAATTCGCAAAATGGGCCGTGGAAATAATGCGGAAGACTAGGGATAAAATGGTCATTTCATGAGGATTCAAGAGAGTTCTAAAAAGGGGCCATATTGGCCATGTGATGGAAAAGAATGAAAAGGATGACTAAAATAGTCATCTTTACAAAGGATGAAAAAATTCTAGAAAAAGAAAGAAAAATTCTAGAAAGGAATGAGTGGGGGTTTAAGTGTAAATTAAAAGAAAACATAGGGACTAAAGGTTGCCTAAGAAGAAGATTAGTCTTCTTTGACTAATTCAAAATTCAAGAAAAAAAAGAAGAAATCTCTAGAAAAATGAAGAAGGGGGCATGTGGCCATTTTATATTCAAAGGGGGGAAGAATATATATATATAGAGAGATGGCCTATTCTTCATAATTAATTTGGAGAGAAAGAAAGAACAAAAAAAAAAAAAAAAAGATGAAGAGAGAATATATAGTTTCGGCCATGGCAAAAAAAAATTGAGGCCATGGAAATTGACCAAGGAAAAATTATTTCTCTTAGTATTCCTACCAATTCAAGGGTCCCCTTTAACATGGTATAATTTTTGGAGCAAGAAAACCATTCATACTTGCAAGTTCATGACTTTAGCCAAGAGGAAGACAAATGGAAAAAGGTAAGGAACCGATCTTTCTTTACATGTTATGGATGGTTATGTATATTGTAGTGTGTAAAAGTAAATGAAATGCATGAAAATAGGGATGTGTGTGGTGGCCGTGTGTATGCATGGATGTGGCCGTATGGTATGTTGAAATAAGGCACTAATTTTATGTAACATTTTGGTTGTTGTGATCATGAATTTCATATTAGAAATGAATATTTGGCGACTCATGTAGAAGTGGTGATTGTTATGTGGATGTGTGGCCGTGAGTGGCTAGCTTAGTGTAGGAAGAATGAATTAATTTTACTTAGTCTTGTGTTGTGTTGGAATGTGTAGAGATGGAAGGAAATGCGTGAAAATATGTAAAGAAGTGGTTGTGGCCGAATAGTAGGTGTTTTGGTAAGTTGTGGTAAATTGAGGTTATTTGAAATTTTAGTTGTTGTCATTATGGATTGTGTGATGTAGAATGAAGGGTGTTGTTGAAGTTAACGTATGTGAATGGTAATGAAATGTATGGTTGTTGTTGAAGTTAAACGTTTCGGATAAAGTGGCATGTTGATTGAGTGTTGGAATATCATGTGAATTTTATTGAATTGAATTGAATATGAATGGAATGTTGTTAGTAAGATTGTTGGCATTGTTGTTGGTTTGGCCGAGTTGAATTCTCGGATTGTTGTTAATGGATGAATTGGGCTTGCCATATTCTCGGGACGGTATATTTATAGGGAGATGCTGCCAAAATTCCGGCGGACCATAAGTGAAGGAACTTGAGAGGTTACGACAAGTATATGTCGATGAATCTAATCGTTGCATCAACTTTCTTGAATGTAGAACTAGCGGAACCAAGCTTGGATGAATAAGCATAGGCTGGTAAGGCGCGCGCGAGTATGTTAAGGCTAAGCCCTTTTTCTTTCTATGGCACGAATCATACATGAAATGTGTTAAATGTTTGCATAACGTCCCTATTTTCAAAAGATAGACACAATAGTTCCAAAGCATGATTTTCCTTTCTTAAAGTTTATAAAAGTTTTCAAAAATATTCATTTTTTTCTCCAAAAAAACTAAATTTTGTGATTTTAAAAGTTTTTATGACTAGAACGACGACTATGGTTTTTATGATGCCCGATATGAGGAAACGTCTATGATGAACATGCCAAGGATATGTCTTTACCATGAATACGACGATATGAAATGTTAAGCTATTTTTGGATAATGACTATTTTAAAGGTTTCAAAGTATGTGAAATGATATGTTAAGACCCTGTTTTATGTTTTCCCGTGATGATATCCTTGATTGATAGTCTCGCCTTATAATTGTTCCTTCAAGGTGAGACAAAGCGCCCATGATTATTCCATAGTGTAATCGGGGGTTCCGACCTTACGTCACTCCGATAAAAGTATAGCTTTTGATTGGGCTCCAATGCATGCTTATGATGGATGCTACAATCGCCTAGATGGCCGGCCATGTCACCGCTACGGCGGCGGCCTATTGGATGTTACAACGGCACTAGAGGGCGGGCACGGCCGCCACTACGATAGGCGTAGTGGTGCATATAATTACAACGGCCTATTGGCCGGGCACGACCCCCACTAGTGGCGCTGCAAGAGATTATTACCCCGGACGCGGGAGGCCCGGACGCGGGCTAATGATATTACGCGATTCAGTCAGATTATGAGATCATGTGACTCAGACAGATTACGTACGTATGTAAAGGTAACGATAAGCATGCATGATTCCGCCTTAAGAGGCACGCACATGTATATCGGTCACAAATTTGTATGATATGTTCCACATATACAGTTGACTTCATACATGACATGTTCCATATGTACGAGCATACTCTCTTTTACATGACATGCTACTTTTCATACCATGTTACATGTTCATGCCTTACATACTCGGACATTGCTCGTCATCACCTCTTCTTCGGGTCGCGTTTCGTACGCGCGCGGTACACCGGACGGATAGGATCCCGGGCGGATGATGTTCCAACGAAGTTGGCAAACTCATTCATCCTGGAGTGTCGCCGAGTCGCGTGCTATGCTATGATGTCTTGTTCGAAGTTAGAGACTTTGCGACATAGTCGTGGGTTCGAGAGTCAGTTTGTTTTATGACACAAGTTTTGTACGATTACATATTTTATTCGTTTTATAAGTAACAAAAGAATATTTCAGCAATCTCACTATGTATACTTGAAGTAGAGATTTGAAAAAAAAAAAAAAAAAATATATATAGGCAATAAAGAGTCGGCGGGTTCGCTCGGCTCCGAATATGGGGTCGGTGCCCATCACACCCTAGTAAGATTGGGGTGTGACAAAGTGGTATCGAGCAGGTCGGTCCAAGGGATATAAAGTCGTGTCCGGTAGAGTCCTATTTATAAGTGTGAAGCGGGCCACATTTATAAACGAGGAGGTACAACGGGGCATCTAGGAATGGTTGACCTTCTTTCTGTTCTAAGATCGTGCGATAGAGCCAAGTCATAAGAAAATGAAGTTCCTTATAATAAGCCAGACATACGACAGAAGAAGGCGAGTGACGCTATGGAAGGCCATGGTAAGTCCTAACGTAATTATTCTGTCACCCGGAATTGGGAGCACCGAATGATTGGAGTGTGTCATAGAGCCGTATGTTACGCGAGGTGTTATCGATATTTGCGACGCATAGATTTGAATAAGTAGAAATGATAAAGGAGGTTACGCCAGAATGGGTACGTCTAAGAGGAAGAAGCGCGGAAAAGAAATATGATAAACAGGTAATAAGCGAGGCGCGACGTTTCAAGAATGGATTATGGATTTGGCACGACGACGAAGGTGCGACCACTACCCTCGGGAATACGAAGGTTCGGGACAAGAAGTAGTTATACACACGGGTAGAAGGTGAACAATCGTTGAGCGAAAAGGGCAAAATAGTAATTACAAAGAAAGGACGTGTTACGAAAAGGATTCTGAATCGGTAAGACTTGGACTTGCTCCAGAACATATAGTAAGGGTCATGCGAGGAAGCAGACGTGAAAATATCAGTATTAAGGCATCAAATTTTATCGAAGTTTCGAGGTTAAGCGTGCTAAGGTGGGAGGATGGGTGACCCCTGTTATATCCCGTATTTCATACATTCGGATAATTCGAGAAAGTCGTGGCAAGTTAAGTGTTATATCCCGCATTTTGTGCAATCGGATGATTTAAGGTAATTGCGGGGAGATGCCGAACAAGGTCTTACTTTTGTTTTGTTAAGCAAATGAGTTGCTTATAAAGAATTTAGAAGCGGAAATTTTAAGAAAAGTTAAGGGCATAAAAGGAAAATTCGCAATGTGACTCGTGGAAATATAAGGAAGACGAAGGGCAAATTTGGAAATTGGAGAATAATTTTTCATGGAGTGTGGGACAAAAAAAAATAAGTGGGCTTGATTATTGGGCCATGTTTGGCCGTCCACCTAGAGGTGGGCTTAAGCCCACATGGGATTTAATTTAACTACATAAAAAGATGACAAAGTCATCTTTTTCATACAATCCTCTAGAAATTTCAAGAAACTAAAGAACAAGAAAAGGAAGAGAAACATTAGGAGGGCCATTCGGCCAAGCTCCCATGACAAGAACCTTGGACAAATCTTCACCAAAAATTATTCTCTTCTAGCCAAACAATTCATTGGAGAGTCCTTAGTAAGTTGGAGTGATTTATAGAGCAAGAAAAACACAAACTCATAAGTGGAAATTCAAGCAAGTTGGAGGATTAAAGAAGGAGGTAAGAATTTATTCTCTTTACATGTTATGGATATTATTGCATGTTGTGGTATACAAAAGAAGGGAAATTCTTGAGAAATATAAAAAAAAGGTGGTGGCCGTGTATGTATACACATATGTATGTGTATGGAAATTATGTGCCAATCATTTTATTTAGTATTTGGTTGCTATCGTTATGGAAGCTATGTTGATAATGAAAGTTGAATGATTTTGGAAAAGTTGTAGTCATGTGTGTATGATGTGGACCGTGTGGTTGTGGTGTAGTTTGGAAGACAATGAGCCAATTTTATTTTGTGTTTTGGTTGTTGTTGTGTTGTGGATTCTATATTACCTATAAAAGCTTAATAATTTTAGTGAAATGGTAGAGGTTGGAGACTTGTTGTTGAAGTTTATGTAAGTTGAATATTATGTTCTTGCATGAATAAAAGACAAAGATATTAATATGGTGTTGTTGGAATATGTATTATAAGATTATTATTGCTTTCATTGAAATTGGAAGGTTTTGAAGGAAGTAGCATATTGATTGAGTTGTTGTAATGTAACTTGAATTGAATATGGAGATTGTTAGTATGGTTGTTGTTATTGTGTTGTTGGTTTGGCCGGGTTGGATTCCCGGATTGTCGTTGGTTGAAATCTGCCAAGTCGGACTTGGTGGGATGGAGTATTTACGGGGAAGTCTTTGCCGAAATTTCGGTAGCCAAGTGTCATTTTGAGATTTCAAATTCTAAAGGCACTAATCATATTTGGTAAACATGACCAATTTGTAGATTTTGGCGGATTTGCAGCTTGAAGTTGAAATGGCAAAAGGAGGGGAAAGAGGTATGTGGGTTTCCCTTCCTTTCTTGGCATGTCTTAGACGTATAGGCTTGATTTCGCGCCTCGGGGACTTTCCTAACTCTAGAAATCCGCGATTGAAAATAGTTACTATTCATTCGATAAGGCGAACCCAAAAGTGCATGAATTGTAAGAGAAATGTCTACATATTCTAGAACTTGCAAGGATGAGACCCGATTATCCTAAGACCTTCATAAGTAACGTCATAGCACGTAATATACGTAAATTTGATACGCCGCCTCGTTTGACTCGAGGTGGGCCCACTATTCCTGAGTTCTCTCCTATTGTTCCATTTAGCTTACTTTTATTCTATAATTTAAGGAAACTCTTGGACATCTTTTCGACTACTAAATAAGAATTGTTTTAAATAAACCCTTAATCCCAATGCATGTTTTTCTCTTCTAAAAAGTTTACAAATGTTTTCCAAAATATTCTTTTCCTTCAAAAACCTAGTTTTACAATATTGAAAGTCTTAATGGCTAAAGCAATGACTATGATCCTACGACGCCTATGACCCTATGAATACTATGATCCCATGACGACTACGATCCTATGAAGACTGTGCTCCTATGAATACTATGGTCCTATGATGTCTATGATTCCACCTTTGTTTTACGTTAATGTTATATTCCGCGGATAGTCTCGCCTTGTAAATGTTCCTTTAAAGTGAGGCACCGTAAAGTCGATGGTGGGGCAAACCCGATGGTGGGGCAAACCCGAATGGCGGGGCCAACCTCGGCAAGAAGAACGGCGAGTCCCCAAAATGGGAGACGAGCGTAAGGCTTGTCCTAGGCAAATCCCGCATTGGTCTAGGCTAATCCCGCATTGGTTCGAGGCTAATCCACGCATCGGCTAAAGTTACCGGACTCGGGAAGCCCGGACGCGCGGCTAATGCCGTTATGTGCTTCGGAGTATGTGTGTATATTAAGGGAAAGATAAGTATGCGTGGTATCGACCAGGGGCCCTTACATATACAGGTTATTCTCTTATCTCTTTATATATAATCTATGACCTCATAGTGTTGCATTTCTTACTTTACGTTCTTGATGATGTTTTCATGCCTTACATACTCGGTACACTATTTGTACTGACGCCCCTTCTTGTGGGCGCTGCGTTTCATGCCGCGAGTCGGCGGACAAATGGATCGATCCCTGGGTTCCTCGGCGACATCTTTGCGGCGCTCCGGTTGTTTCGGAGCCCCGGTCCCTTGGTACTACTTTTGTGTGTGTATATATTCGGGCACGGCGGTACCCGCTCTTCCTATGTATATATGTGTACTATGTTAGAGGCTCGTAGAACAGAGATATGTACGGTAGCTATATGTACTTCGTTTGTCCCCCGTAGTATAGTATGATTGCAAAGTTTATTAGCCTATGTTCATAATAGTATCGTTTATGTTAATGCTAGTTAGAAAGAAAAAAAAACGGTGTAGTTCATACGTGTAATAAGAGCCAGCGGGTTCGCTCGGCTCCAAATATGGGGTCGGGTGCCCATCACACCCTAGTAAGATCGGGGTGTGACAAAGTGGTATCGAGCGAGCGGTCCCAGGGGTTTGTCTACGAGCCGTGTCCCGCGAGTCTTGTTTATGGGTGTGTAGCGCGCCACACTTATAAACGTGGAGGCTGCGCAGGGCATTTAGGAAACATGACCTTCTTTGTATTCTAGATCGTGCGACAGCTATGCTATCGGGATTCCATATTCCTTCCTAATCTGCGTTATGGTTTCAGTAATGCCGGTGACGAGGAAAGCTACAGCGGCCCAGAAGGGCAAGACGGTGGCTGGAAAAAGAGTTGAACGGGAGCCACCAGCGGAAGTAGAAGAAGGAGAATCTCATAATGAAGCTCCCCCTCAAACTTTTCCTGCTCCCCCTGTACCAGCAGGGCCGGAAAGAGTTCCAGCTCCAGCCCCCGCCCTCCGGTTCCGCCGGCCCGGGCCGGCGGATGGCGGAGGCCGTCCAATTATTGACCCGGTTGGTTGCCGCCGCGGTCCGGCGACAAGATGTAGACTGGGAGACAGGGGCGGTGAGCGCGAGGGCCCGTGATTTTTATCACCACTGAAACCTCCGGAGTTCTATGGGTCGAAACCAGAGGAAGACCCGCAAGATTTCATAGATCAAATGTTGAGGACACTAAGGATAATGCACGCTTCGGATACAGAATCAGTGGAATTGGCTTCATACAGGCTGCGGGATGTAGCGGTTTTGTGGTATAATAGCTGGATAATTTCAAGGGGAGCAAATGCCCCTCCCCCGGTGTGGCGGAGTTCACGAGGCATTTTTACGACATTTTCTACCGCCGAGGGTTCGACGAGCTCGAGTGATATGTTTCGAATCTTAAACGGGGAAATATGAGCGCCGAGAATACGGTCTTCGTTTTAACTCCTTGGCTAGGTATGCCCCAGCCATGGTGGCTGATATGGGAGATCATGTACATCGGTTCGTGAGTGGGTTGGGGCCACACTTAATTAAGGAATGCTTGACGGCTTCACTCCAGGATGGGATGACCATCGCTCGTATCCAGGCCCATGCCCGGAACACCGGAGGAGCGGCCGGCGATCGCGAGAAAAGTGAATGTGATTCGATAGAGGGCGATAAAAAGGCTAGGTCTTCGGGGTCGGCGGTAAGTATAAAAAGGGGCGAGCGACGAATATTCCCGAGACGGGGCCAAAGCTCGAGAGTTGGGGTTCTCCGTCGGGAGGAGCTCCCCGTCGACGAAGTCATCAATTCCACGATGCGGCCGATTAGGAAATTTCACCTGCGGTCCGTGCCGTCACGGCTCGGATGCTTGTTATGCCTGCGGACAAATTGGGCACAAGATGCGCGAGTGCCCATCGATGGGTGATAGTGGTAAGGGCCGGCCCCAGGGTCAATGGGTCGGTTCATTTCCATCTGTGCGCCCTCTGAACCGACTTCCCGGGCCCGGCGGGCCGTGATCGAGAAGAGGAGGGGCACCCGGTTCGGTACGATCCTCCGCACCGCTTATATGCATTGACGGGACGACGGGACCCGAGCCTTCCCCGAGACGCGGCCCCGCAGTGCTTTGTTTCGGCACCTTCTGTGATATGCGTGTTAATTAATTCGGATTCTATCTTACCCTACGCCTTTTGTGTGCGACCATATTAAAAGCTCGGCAATTAGGACGAAAAGTAGCCATACGCACAGGTAAAAAGGCGAACGCTAGAGATTGTGGAGGTTAGAATTGTACATAAAAGAAAAGATGTGTTACGCGGGCGTTTCAGAAACTGCTAAGACCCTGACTCGTTCCGTACTATATGATATAAACAGTGCGAGAGAGTGGAGGCGAAAATACTAATGCTAAGGCGCTGAAATGCAATAGAGTTTCAAGGTTAAGCGTGCTAGGGTGTGAGCAATTTCACGATGGGTGACCCCCTGGGAAATATGCTGAAAATGTCATAAACGGGGGAACAAGAGGCAAACGTGAAATTAGGTAGCCCAATGTAAATTAGAGTGTGTGGAATGGTTAGAAACCCTATAAAAGTCGTGTAAGCGGAGGCGGACTAAACTAGCAGAGGGGAAAGACATGTGGACCTAGAGTGGACTATGACAGTTCAAGATCCAGTAAGGGAGACCTCCCCGAAGTATTATGATACGTTATGAGGCTAGTTTAACATTCGAGGACGAATGTTCTAAAGAGGAGGATGTTATATCCCGCATTTTGTGCAATCGGATGATTTAAGGTAATTGCGGGGAGATGCCGAACAAGGTCTTACTTTTGTTTTGTTAAGCAAATGAGTTGCTTATAAAGAATTTAGAAAGCGGAAATTTTAAGAAAAGTTAAGGGCATAAAAGGAAAATTCGCAATGTGACTCGTGGAAATATAAGGAAGACGAAGGGAAAATTTGGAAATTGGAGAATAATTTTTCATGGAGTGTGGGACAAAAAAAATAAGTGGGCTTGATTATTGGGCCATGTTTGGCCGTCCACCTAGAGGTGGGCTTAAGCCCACATGGGATTTAATTTAACTACATAAAAAGATGACAAAGTCATCTTTTTCATACAATCCTCTAGAAATTTCAAGAAACTAAAGAACAAGAAAAGGAAGAGAAACATTAGGAGGGCCATTCGGCCAAGCTCCCATGAGCAAGAACCTTGGACAAATCTTCACCAAAAATTATTCTCTTCTAGCCAAACAATTCATTGGAGAGGGTCCTTAGTAAGTTGGAGTGATTTATAGAGCAAGAAAAACACAAACTCATAAGTGGAAATTCAAGCAAGTTGGAGGATTAAAGAAGGAGGTAAGAATTTATTCTCTTTACATGTTATGGATATTATTGCATGTTGTGGTATACAAAAGAAGGGAAATTCTTGAGAAATATAAAAAAAGGTGGTGGCCGTGTATGTATACACATATGTATGTGTATGGAAATTATGTGCCAATCATTTTATTTAGTATTTGGTTGCTATCGTTATGGAAGCTATGTTGATAATGAAAGTTGAATGATTTTGGAAAAGTTGTAGTCATGTGTGTATGATGTGGACCGTGTGGTTGTGGTGTAGTTTGGAAGACAATGAGCCAATTTTATTTTGTGTTTTGGTTGTTGTTGTGTTGTGGATTCTATATTACCTATAAAAGCTTAATAATTTTAGTGAAATGGTAGAGGTTGGAGACTTGTTGTTGAAGTTTATGTAAGTTGAATATTATGTTCTTGCATGAATAAAAGACAAAGATATTAATATGGTGTTGTTGGAATATGTATTATAAGATTATTATTGCTTTCATTGAAATTGGAAGGTTTTGAAGGAAGTAGCATATTGATTGAGTTGTTGTAATGTAACTTGAATTGAATATGGAGATTGTTAGTATGGTTGTTGTTATTGTGTTGTTGGTTTGGCCGGGTTGGATTCCCGGATTGTCGTTGGTTGAAATCGGCCAAGTCGGACTTGGTGGGATGGAGTATTTACGGGGGAAGTCTTTGTAAAATTTCGTAGCCAAGTGTCATTTTGAGATTTCAAATTCTAAAGGCACTAATCATATTTGGTAAACATGACCAATTTGTAGATTTTGGCGGATTTGCAGCTTGAAGTTGAAATGGCAAAAGGAGCGGAAAGAGGTATGTAAGGTTTCCCCTTCCTTTCTTGGCATGTCTTAGACGTATAGGCTTGATTTCGCGCCTCGGGGACTTTCCTAACTCTAGAAATCCGCGATTGAAAATAGTTACTATTCATTCGAAGGATCGAACCAAAAGTGCATGAATTGTAGAGAAATGTCTACATATTCTAGAACTTGCAAGGATGAGACCCGATTATCCTAAGACCTTCATAAGTAACGTCATAGCACGTAATATACGTAAATTTGATACGCCGCCTCGTTTGACTCGAGGTGGGCCCACTATTCCTGAGTTCTCTCCTATTGTTCCATTTAGCTTACTTTTATTCTATAATTTAAGGAAACTCGGACATCTTTTCGACTACTAAATAAGAATTGTTTTAAATAAACCCTTAATCCCAATGCATGTTTTTCTCTTCTAAAAAGTTTACAAATGTTTTCCAAAATATTCTTTTCCTTCAAAAACCTAGTTTTACAATATTGAAAGTCTTAATGGCTAAAGCAATGACTATGATCCTACGACGCCTATGACCACATGAATACTATGATCCCATGACGACTACGATCCTATGAAGAGGGCGTGCTCCTATGAATACTATGGTCCTATGATGTCTATGATTCCACCCCCGTTTTTGTTAATGTTATATTCCGCGGATAGTCTCGCCTTGTAAATGTTCCTTTAAAGTGAGGCACGAAAAAGTCGATGGTGGGGCAAACCCAATGGTGGGGCAAACCCAATGGCGGGGCCAACCTCAGCAAGAACGCTGAGTCCCAAAATGGGAGACGAGCGTAAGGCTTGTCCTAGGCAAATCCCGCATTGGTCTAGGCTAATCCCGCATTGGTTCAGGCTAATCCCGCATCGGCTAAAGTTACCCGGACTCGGGAAGCCCGGACGCGGGCTAATGCCGTTATGTGCTTCAGACAGAGTATGTGTGTATATTAAGGGAAAGATAAGTATGCGTGGTATCCGGCCAAGGGGCCCTTACATATACAGGTTATTCTCTTATCTCTTTATATATAATCTATGACCTCATAGTGTTGCATTTCTTACTTTACGTTCTTGATGATGTTTTCATGCCTTACATACTCGGTACACTATTTGTACGACGCCCTTCTTGTGGGCGCCGCGTTTCATGCCGCGCGAGTCGACGACACAGCGGATCTCGATCCCTGGGGTTCCTCGGCGGCATCTTTGCAGCGCTCCGGTTGTTTCGGAGCCCGGTCCCTTGGTACTACTTTTGTGTGTATATATTCGGGCACGGCGTACCCGGCTCTTCCTATATATATGTGTACTATGTTAGAGGCTCGTAATATGATATGTACGGTAGCTATAATGATTGTCCCCGTTATTAGCCTATAGTATGATTGCAAAGTTTATTAGCCTATGTTCATAATGGTACTGTTTATGTTAATGCTAGTTAGAAAGAAAAAAAAACGGTGTAGTTCATACGTGTAATAAGAGCCAGCGGGTTCGCTCGGCTCCAAATATGGGGTCGGGTGCCCATCACACCCTAGTAAGATCGGGGTGTGACGTTAAGGACCAGACCATAATTGGACCTTGTGTGGTACATAAGTTGGTTATGAAATTTTGGATGTGGAAATATTGGAAAAGGCCAAGGGCAAAATTGGAATTTCAAAAAAATTAGTTTCATGAAAATTGCCAAAAGTGTGGACTAAATGGAAAAAAAAAAAAAAAAGGAAAAGAAAAATCACCAAAGTGGCCGGCCATAGTGGGTCCCACTTGAGGGATTGAAATAAATCATATGCTCCACTTTTGTCTTAAGAAGATTCAAGAAAAATTGAGAAAGAAGAACAAAGAAAGAAGGAGAGAAAAAAAATAGGCCATTCGGCCATAGGAGGGGGAAGAGGAACCCTTTGAAATCTTGTCCCAAAAATTATTTTCTTGTTGTATTCCTATAAATTCAAGGGTCCTCAACAACGTGGTATAATTGTTTCGGAAGATAAGTCGTTCGTTTCGTCGTTTTCGCATTTGGGACAAGTAAAGAAGTTGGAGGAAAAAGGTAAGGATTCCATCTCCTCTTTCATATATTATGCATGGTTTGTGTGTTGTAGAGTGTGGAGATGAATGGAATTCATAAGATTTTGGTGTATTATGTTGTAGCCGAATATATGTAGTGTGGTATAAACGTGTAGAACTAAATTCATTTAGCGTTTGGTTGATGTTGTTATGGATGGTTGCATATGTTTGGCATGTAGAAATGAACGGAATTCATGGAATTATGTAGAGTGGAACTTGGGCCGTGTAGGGGCTGATTTTAGAAAAATATAATGAACTCATTTTATATAGTATTTTGGTTGTTGATTGTTGTAGATTATGTGATGAAAATGAAGGTTTGATGACTCAAATGGAAGTCGGAAATGTTGCGGGCTGTTTTGGAGAGCAATATGATTTTAAAATAGATTCTTGTGTGCATGAGAATAATGATCGTTCGCATGCGGATTGTTGATATAATTTATGAGTTTGAAAGAAATAAATGTATTGTTGGAGTTCTTATGGCATTTGGAAGGTTTGGGTTAGAATGTCTTGAACATGTTGAGAGTTGAGTATTGATATTGTTGTTATGATTGTTGGTTTGGCCGGGTTGAATTCCCGGATTATTGTTGATTACAATTGCCGAGCTAGATTCTCGGGGATGCTATATGTATAGGGGAAATGCTGCCGAAATTTCGGTAGACAAACATGAATTTAAGTTGAACTCTTGGAAGCTATAACTCACAATTGGTAAACATGACCATTTGTAGATTTTGGAGAAAACGGGATTCGAATTTGGAGCAGCGTAAGAGGCGGAAAAGGTATGTAAAGCTATTCCTTTCCTTCTCTTGGCATGTCTTAGGTGTGCTAGGTTCGGGTTTGAGCCCAGGAGGTTGTTACTTCATAGAAATCCAAGTCTAAATTTGAGCACTATTCATTCATATGTGTGATTGAATTAGGATCTTTATACCTTGATTGGAGAAATGCTCAAACATCTATAACTTTCATAAATGACTCCATTAGGTTCTATTACATATTTTGTGGAGTAATAATGTTCCTAATATGATTATCGCATAACGGTTCTTAAAAATGGCTTCTGAAATACTCGTAACTTCCTCGCACTAAGTCAGGTCGACTCGAAACTTGTTTCTGGGCTTTTAGGTGATAGTAAGTAAACGTGAGTTTGACTACTTTTCAAAACCACTCCGAAGGGGGTGCGAGATTTTATTATTTAAACTTTTCAAAACCACTCCGAAGGGGGTGCGAGATTTTATTATTTAAACTTTTCAAAACCACTCCGAAGGGGGTGCGAGATTTTATTATTTAAACTTTTCAAAACCACTCCGAAGGGAGTGCGATATCTTATTATATATGACTCTTCAAACCACTCCGAAGGGGGTGCGAGACTTTACTATTTCATTCTACAACGCTATTATTAGTATTTTATTTTTATTATTATGCCCGAAGGGGCTAGGATTAGTATTATGTCACGAGTGGCATGCCCGAAGGGGCCAGGGTAGCCGTATGTCACGAGTGGCATGCCCGAAGGGGCTAGGAATATTATGTCGGGGCCAGCATGTCCGAAGGGGCCAGGATAGACGTATGTTGGGCCGGCATGCCCGAAGGGGCCATCATTTTATTTCGGGACCGGCATGCCCGAAGGGGCCAGGATAGACGTATGTCGGGACCGGCACACCCGAAGGGGATTATTATCATAGTTGTTATCATTATTATTACTATTATTATTATTATTAGGCCGGAAGCGGCTGTCCGAAGGGACTATTGTGATACTATATTCAGATTGTGCGTTCTGGAACTGGTGTATTCTGTATTTATATCGTGTATGCTCGAAGAACGCGTGTTCACTCGCATTATTTACTTAAGGATTGTTCTAAGACCCCATGTGTATATTTATGTTTCCTCCGGCCGAGGGCTGCAGTAAATGAGCTTGAACGTGATTTCTTCTCTTCTAAATTAAGCTATGGTTATTATTTGTTATCGCTTTACATACTCAGTACCTATTCCGTACTGACCCTCCTTCTTCGGGGGGCTGCGTTTCATGCCACGCAGGTACACCAGATGAGGAGAAGACTTTGCTAGAAGTTGTCCCCGCGGGACTGGCGAGCTCCATTTCAGTTCGGAGTGTTGCCGAGTCAAGCACTTATGTCATGGTATTTGTATATCCTAGAGACTTTGCAGACAGTGTCCTGTGGATAGGGTGTCGAGAAGCGCGAATCAATTATGGATGTTAAAAGAGTGCGCATTTTCCGATGTTGTCAGTTGGTAAAAATTATGTGATCGCCTAAAGGTTTTCATAATCTGTATAAAGACAAAGATCTTTATTTTGAAAAGTTTCATGTTTCTTAAAATTTTTTGAAATGGCAGGTTTTAGTAACGCGAACGTTTAAGGGTTCGCTCGACTCTGAGGAGGGTCGGGTGCCCATCACACCCTAGTAAGGTCGGGGTGTGACAAAGTGGTATCAGAGCAGGTCTGTCCTAGGGGTTGTCTGCAAAGTCGTGTCCAGTAGAGTCTTGTTTATGGTGTGTTGCGCGCCACATTTATAAACAGGAGGCTACGGGGCATCTAGGGATTGTTGACCTTCTGTCATATCTAAGATCGTGCGATAGAGCCCAGTCATAGGACATGAAGTCCCTCGTACTAACCTTCTATTTCAGCTAAAGGACGACGTCGACAAAAGAAAGCGACCTATGGCATCAACAGTTACAAAGTACAGTGGTAAACTATGGTGCGGACGAGGCATGTTGGATGAGGTAAGAATATTGAAGTATTACTGAAATGTAAGTCGGGAGAAAGGAAGTGAAGGTGAACATTAAGAATCGAAAAGGGCAAAACGGTAATTGCAAGAGAAGGGACGTGTTACGAGCACGCCTCGGAATTTGTAAAACTGTGACTGGCTCCAGATTATGTAATAAAGGCCATATGAGAAAGCGTACGCGATTATATCAGCATTAAGGCACTGAATCCCACCAAAGTTTCGGGGTTAAGCGTGCTCAGATGGGGGCAATTTCATGATGGGTGACCCCTGGGAAGTATGCCAAAATTTCCACAAATGTCGATCCAAGAGACAAATGGGAAAATAGAATGTACAAGATGGTTGGAGGCTATAAAAGGAGCCACCTAGCACGCGACAGGCGAGATTAGAGAAGAGACAGCAAGTACGCTACGGCTTTGGAATTAGGATAGGCTTGAACTACGTTTGGGGAGCATTTTGTGGATTAGTTGATAATTACTATGTATATACATATGAATGCGTATGATGCCTCATTGTGATTAAATTAGTGGACACGTGTATCCCAACGTCAGGACTGTTGGCGTGTAAGGAGCCCCTTAAAGGGGGGGGAGAATATATCATGTCGGACTTAACAAGAATGAGTATGAAGAAAAAGGACGACTATAAGAAGGGATCCTCCCGGAGTATCATACCACCCCAGGAGATCAGTTGAACATTCGAGGACGAATGTTCTAAAGGGGGGGAGGATGTTATATCCCGTATTTCATACATTCGGATAATTCGAGAAAGTCGTGGTAAGTTAAGGACCAGACCATAATTGGACCTCGTGTGGTACATAAGTTGGTTATGAAATTTTGGATGTGGAAACATTGGAAAAGGCCAAGGGCAAAATTGGAATTTCAAAAAAATTAGTTTCATGAAAATTGCCAAAAGTGTGGACTAAATGGAAAAAAAAAAAGAAAAAGGAAAAGAAAAATCACCAAAGTGGCGGGCCATAGTGGGTCCCACTTGAGGGATTGAAATAAATCATATGCTCCACTTTTGTCTTAAGAAGATTCAAGAAAAATTGAGAAAGAAGAACAAAGAAAGAAGGAGAGAAAAAAAAAAAAATAGGCCATTCGGCCATAGGAGGGGGAAGAGGAACCCTTTGAAATCTTGTCCCAAAAATTATTTTCTTGTTGTATTCCTACTAATTCAAGGGTCCTCAACAACGTGGTATAATTGTTTCGGAAGATAAGTCGTTCGTTTCGTCGTTTTCGCATTTGGGACAAGTAAAGAAGTTGGAGGAAAAAGGTAAGGATTCCATCTCCTCTTTCATATATTATGCATGGTTTGTGTGTTGTAGAGTGTGGAGATGAATGGAATTCATAAGATTTTGGTGTATTATGTTGTAGCCGAATATATGTAGTGTGGTATAAACGTGTAGAACTAAATTCATTTAGCGTTTGGTTGATGTTGTTATGGATGGTTGCATATGTTTGGCATGTAGAAATGAACGGAATTCATGGAATTATGTAGAGTGGAACTTGGGCCGTGTAGGGGCTGATTTTAGAAAAATATAATGAACTCATTTTATATAGTATTTTGGTTGTTGATTGTTGTAGATTATGTGATGAAAACGAAGGTTTGATGACTCAAATGGAAGTCGGAAATGTTGCGGGCTGTTTTGGAGAGCAATATGATTTTAAAATAGATTCTTGTGTGCATGAGAATAATGATCGTTCGCATGCGGATTGTTGATATAATTTATGAGTTTGAAAGAAATAAATGTATTGTTGGAGTTCTTATGGCATTTGGAAGGTTTGGGTTAGAATGTCTTGAACATGTTGAGAGTTGAGTATTGATATTGTTGTTATGATTGTTGGTTTGGCCGGGTTGAATTCCCGGATTATTGTTGATTACAATTGCCGAGCTAGATTCTCGGGATGCTATATGTATAGGGGAAATGCTGCCGAAATTTCGGTAGACAAACATGAATTTAAGTTGAACTCTTGGAAGCTATAACTCACAATTGGTAAACATGACCATTTGTAGATTTTGGAGAAAACGGGATTCGAATTTGGAGCAGCGTAAGAGGCGGAAAAGGTATGTAAAGCTATTCCTTTCCTTCTCTTGGCATGTCTTAGGTGTGCTAGGTTCGAATTTGAGCCCCGGAGGTTGTTCTGTTCATAGAAATCCAAGTCTAAATTTGAGCACTATTCATTCAGTGTGATTGAATTAGGATCTTTATACCTTGATTGGAGAAATGCTCAAACATCTATAACTTTCATAAATGACTCCATTAGGTTCTATTACATATTTTGTGGAGTAATAATGTTCCTAATATGATTATCGGAAATGGTCGTAGATTTTTAAAAATGGCTGTCCATAAATACTCGTAACTCCTCGCACTAAGTCGTGCATACGGTCTTAACTTGTTTGGGCTTTTAGGTGATAGTAAGAAACGTGTTTGACGTGAAAACCATTTTAAGGGAGTTTGTTTTGTATTATTTAAACTTTTCAAAACCACTCCGAAGGGGGTGCGAGATTTTATTATTTAAACTTTTCAAAACCACTCCGAAGGGGGTGCGAGATTTTATTATTTAAACTTTTCAAAACCACTCCGAAGGGAGTGCGATATCTTATTATATATGACTCTTCAAACCACTCCGAAGGGGGTGCGAGACTTTACTATTTCATTCTACAACGCTATTATTAGTATTTTATTTTTATTATTATCCACAACGCTATTATTAGTATTATTATTATTATTATGCCCGAAGGGGCTAGGATTAGTATTATGTCACGAGTGGCATGCCCGAAGGGGCTAGGAATATTATGTCGGGGCCAGCATGTCCGAAGGGGCCAGGATAGACGTATGTTGGGCCGGCATGCCCGAAGGGGCCATCATTTTATTTCGGGACCGGCATGCCCGAAGGGGCCAGGATAGACGTATGTCGGGACCGGCACACCCGAAGGGGATTATTATCATAGTTGTTATCATTATTATTACTATTATTATTATTATTATTAGGCCGGAAGCGGCTGTCCGAAGGGACTATTGTGATACTATATTCAGATTGTGCGTTCTGGAACTGGTGTATTCTGTATTTATATCGTGTATGCTCGAAGAACGCGTGTTCACTCGCATTATTTACTTAAGGATTGTTCTAAGACCCCATGTGTATATTTATGTTTCCTCCAGCGAGGGCTGCAGGTAATGAGCTTGAACGTGATTTCTTCTCTTCTAAATTAAGCTATGGTTATTATTTGTTATCGCTTTACATACTCAGTACCTATTCCGTACTGACCCTCCTTCTTCGGGGGGCTGCGTTTCATGCCACGCAGGTACACCAGATGAAGGAGAAGACTTTGCTAGAGTTGTCCCCGCGGGATTGGCGAGCTCCATTTCGGTTCGGAGTGTTGCCGAGTCAAGCACTTATGTCATGGTATTTGTATATCCTAGAGACTTTGCAGACAGTGTCCTGTGGATAGGGTGTCGAGAAGCGCGAATCAATTATGGATGTTAAAAGAGTGCGCATTTTCCGATGTTGTCAGTTGGTAAAAATTATGTGATTGCCTAAAGGTTTTCATAATCTGTATAAAGACAAGATCTTTATTTTGAAAAGTTCCATGTTTTAAATTTTTTTAGAAATGGCAGGTTTTAGTAACGCGAACGTTTAAGGGTTCGCTCGACTCTGAAGAGAGTCGGGTGCACATCACACCCTAGAAAGGTCGGGGTGTGACAACCCCCCTGGGAAGTATGAAGGAATTCCATAAATTTAAGTATAAGAGACGAATGAGAGATTAGAGTAACCTAACGAAAACCAGAGTGTATGGAATGGCTAGAAACCTTAAGAGGTCGCGTGAGACGAGGCAGACTAGCTCGGTGAGGGGACAAAAAGTGTATCATAACTTAGGGAAAGTTGGATAGGCTTGAACAATGTTTGAAAGTATTTTGTGGGTTAGTGAATAATGCACATATATATACATGAGCGTGTAGGATATGTTATATATGATTATATTGATAGATATGGGAGTCCCAGCAACCGGCGCTACGGTAAGGAAGGCATTAGTCAAGTGAGGGAATCGAAGCCCAAGTGACAGCGAAAGTGGACGGTATAAGTGCTACAAGGAAAGCTGTCATTATTTTGTTATGGACTAAGGCTGGAGGGTCTAATGTGGTGATAGTTGGGAAGGAAAGAGAGTGTGTTAGTGGAAAACAAAGAGAACAAAGTGTTGAAAGGAGGCAAAAGGTAAGAAACCTCAGTAAAGGAGGCTCCCGAGAGAAATTACCGGCAAAGCGCGAGATTATTTGGGTAAGGACTCAAAGTAGACATGTGAAAAGGAATAGAAAGTGATAAAAGGAAACAGGAAAGGAGTGTACGGGGTTTGAAGACCGATTTTGATAAGCAAGGGCGGAAAGAACAAATGTGACTAAGACAAATGGGAATGTGAAGTAAGAAAAAGAGTGATTAAGCCTAGCGACGATGCAATAAGACTTTGACCTTGAAAGATATATGAAGGAGTAAATGAATGGCTATACTAGTATGGTTACCATAGGCGTGGAAGAATCGTTCTGAGAGGGTGATCTAGGAAAGGACGAGATCTATGTGTTAGAAAGAAATAGTTCACGAGCTATGGGACCCATATGGAGAAATAACAAGAGAAGGAAGGTACTCGAAGGCGGTTAGCATGTAAGGAGCCCCTTAAAGGGAGGGGAAGACCATATTATATTAGACCTAAAAAGGAATCGCAACACTATCAAGCGTCAGGAAAGGAAATCTATTAGCTAGGAATCAGGGTTAAAAATATGTCGGCGTGTCGTAAGAATACTTGGGAGAAAAGTAGAAATGAAGTAACAAGGAGGGTACCAAGCGATAGACAGGAGGATAAAAGAGTAGTAAGTAGCCACACCATATTGGTAAGTATAGATTGTGTACCAAAGACATGGTTTCCGTTAAGGTGCGGTGACGAAACAATAACAGGAAAGAAAGGACCCGGAGAGGACAAGGATAATGAATTGGCATAGTGAAGTAGAAAAAAAAAAAAAAACCTATGACATGGAGCAAGGACTCGTGAAATGGTCAAGAAGTTCGATTATAAGGAAAATAAGGTAAAGGGCAAGGAACGGGCATAAAGGAATGAGCAGTTATAAAAGGAACCGTCCCGAAGTATTATGACGCCCATAAGGTTAGTTGAACATTCGAGGACGAATGTTCTAAAGGGGGGGAGGATGTTATAGCCCGTATTTTGTACATTTGGAAATCTCAAAGTCGACGTGGAAAGTTAAGGGCAAGACCATTCCCAAAAATTATTTTAATGTACGAGTCGCTATGGATATTATTTACGACTATTATTAGTATGGAATTATTGTGAGAGGCTAAGGACGAAACGAGAAATTCGCAAAATGGGCCGTGGAAATAATGCGGAAGACTAGGGATAAAATGGTCATTTCATGAGGATTCAAGAGAGTTCTAAAAAGGGGCCATATTGGCCATGTGATGGAAAAGAATGAAAAGGATGACTAAAATAGTCATCTTTACAAAGGATGAAAAAATTCTAGAAAAAGAAAGAAAAATTCTAGAAAGGAATGAGTGGGGGGTTAAGTGTAAATTAAAAGAAAACATAGGGACTAAAGGTTGCCTAAGAAGAAGATTAGTCTTCTTTGACTAATTCAAAATTCAAGAAAAAAAAAGAAGAAATCTCTAAAAAAATGAAGAAGGGGGCATGTGGCCATTTTATATTCAAAGGGGGCAAGAATATATATAGAGAGAGATGGACTATTATTCATAATTAATTTGGAGAGAAAGAAAGAACAAAAAAAAAAAAAAGAAGATGAAGAGAGAATATAGTAGTTTCGGCCATGGCAAAAAAAAATTGAGGCCATGAAAATTGATCAAGGAAAAATTATTTCTCCTAGTATTCCTACCAATTCAAGGGTCCCATTTAACATGGTATAATTTTTGGAGCAAGAAAACCATTCATACTTGCAAGTTCATGACTTTAGCCAAGAGGAAGACAAATGGAAAAAGGTAAGGAACCGATCTTTCTTTACATGTTATGGATGGTTATGTATATTGTAGTGTGTAAAAGTAAATGAAATGCATGAAAATAGGGATGTGTGTGGTGGCCGTGTGTATGCATGGATGTGGCCGTATGGTATGTTGAAATAAGGCACTAATTTTATGTAACATTTTGGTTGTTGTGATCATGAATTTCATATTAGAAATGAATATTTGGCGACTCATGTAGAAGTGGTAATTGTTATGTGGATGTGTGGCCGTGAGTGGCTAGCTTAGTGTAGGAAGAATGAATTAATTTTACTTAGTCTTGTGTTGTGTTGGAATGTGTAGAGATGGAAGGAAATGCGTGAAAATATGTAAAGAAGTGGTTGTGGCCGAATAGTAGGTGTTTTGGTAAGTTGTGGTAAATTGAGGTTATTTGACATTTTAGTTTTTGTCATTATGGATTGTGTGATGTAGAATGAAGGGTGTTGTTGAAGTTAACGTATGTGAATGATAATGAAATGTATGGTTGTTGTTGAAGTTAAAGGTTTCGGATAAAGTGGCATGTTGATTGAGTGTTGGAATATCATGTGAATTTTATTGAATTGAATTGAATTGAATATGAATGGAATGTTGTTAGTAAGATTGTTGGCACTGTTGTTGGTTTGGCCGAGTTGAATTCTCGGATTGTTGTTAATGGAAGAATTGGGCCGAGCCATATTCTCGGACGGTATATTTATAGGGGAGATGTTTTGCCAAAATTCCGGCGGACACTATAAGTGAAGGAACTTGAGAGGTTACGACAAGTATATGTCGATGAATCTAATCGTTGCATCAACTTTCTTGAATGTAGACTAGCGGAACCAAGCTTGGATGAATAAGCATAGCTGGTAAGGCGCGGCGCAGGTATGTTAAAGCTAAACCCTTTTTCTTTCTATGGCATGAATCATACATGAAATGTTTTAAATGTTTGCATAACGTCCCTATTTTCAAAAGATAGACACAATAGTTCCAAAGCATGATTTTCCTTTCTTAAAGTTTATAAAAGTTTTCAAAAATATTCATTTTTCTCCAAAAAAACTAAATTTTGTGATTTTAAAAGTTTTTATGACTAGAACGACGACTATGGTTTTTATGATGCCCGATATGAGGAAACGTCTATGATGAACATGCCAAGGATATGTCTTTACCATGAATACGACGATATGAAATGTTAAGCTATTTTTGGATAATGACTATTTTAAAGGTTTCAAAGTATGTGAAATGATATGTTAAGACCCTGTTTTATGTTTTCCCGTGATGATATCCTTGATTGATAGTCTCGCCTTATAATTGTTCCTTCATGGTGAGACAAAGCGCCCATGATTATTCCATAGTGTAATCGGAGGTTCCCGACCTTACGTCACTCCGATAAAAGTATAGCTTTTGATTGGGCTCAAATGCATGCTTATGATGGATGCTACACTGGCCTAGATGGCCGGGCATGTCACCGCTACGGCGGCAGCTATTGGATGTTACACTGGCCTAGAGGGCCGGGCACGACCGCCACTACGATAGGCGTAGTGGTCTGCATATAATTACACTGGGCCTATTGGCCGGGCACGACCCCCACTAGTGGCGCTGCAAGAGATTATTACCCCGGACGCGGGCTAATGATATTACGCGATTCAGTCAGATTATGAGATCATGTGACTCGGACGTACGTACGTATGTAAAGGTAACGGTAAGCATGCATGATTCCGCCTTAAGAGGCACGCACATGTATCGGTCACAATTTGTATGATATGTTCCACATGTACAGGTTACAGCTTCATACATGACATGTTCCATATGTACAGCATACTCTCTTTTACATGACATGCTCTACTTTTCATACCATGTTACTGTTCATGCCTTACATACTCAGTACATTGCTCGTACTGACCCCTCTTCTTCGGGGGCTGCGTTTCATGCCGCGCAGGTACACCCAGACAGATAGGAGCCAGGGCAGATGATGTTCCAACGAAGTTGGCAAACTCCATTCATCCTGGAGTGTCGCCGAGTCAGCGTGCTATGCTATGATGTCTTGTTCGAAGTTAGAGACTTTGCAGACATAGTCGTGGGTTCGGGAGTCAGTTTGTTTTATGACACAAGTTTTGTACAGTTACATATTTTATTCGTTTTATAAGTAACAAAAGAATATTTCAAGAATCTCACTATGTATACTTGAAGTAGAGATTTGAAAAAAAAAGTATGTAGGCAATAAGAGTCAGCGGGTTCGCTCGGCTCCGAATATGGGGTCGGGTGCCCATCACACCCTAGTAAGATTGGGGTGTGACAGCTATACTCTCGGGCGCTCATGTTCCCTTGCTTCAAATTTAAAAATCTATCCGCCCTAGCTCAGTGGACCTCGGGTGGCAAGTAATAGCGGATGAAAGCGTCTACAAATTCTTGCCACACGGGAGGAGACGTATTTTCTTTTCTTGACGCTATCCAATTATTGTACCATAGAACCGCCACATCTCGGAGTTTGTATGATTCCAACTCCACGGACTCGGTCTCGGAAGCATGAATGATCTTCAATGTCCTCAACATCTCATCAATAAAACCTTGCGGATCTTCATCCGGTTTCGACCCAAAGAACTCCGGAGGATTTAAACTCATAAAGTCACGGGCTCTAGTACTGGCTGACCGATCACTTGGGCCCGCATTTTGTCGTTGTGCCTGGGCGGCAACCAACTATGTCAATAAATGAATGGCTTCGGTCACTTGTTGACCCAAAGTAGCCGGTGGCGGAACTGGAGGCATAGAAGCTGGAGCTGAAGCCCCTTCTTGCTCTCCCGTAATAGGCGGAGTAGTAGAGGCATTAGATGGAGCCTCATGTGATTCACCCTCATCTATATTCATTGGCGGCTCTCTTTCTGTCCGCCTTTTCATCGTAGTCTTGCCCTTCTAGGCGGCTTTAGCTTTTCATTTTGGCGGCATTTCTGAAATCACAACACACTATTAGGGAGGATAAAATCTTATACACTGCTCTATTGCACGATCTCGTAAGAAGAAAGATGGTCATTTTTCCTAAATGCCCTGTAGCCTCTTGTTTATTAGTGTGGCGCGCAACACACCATAAACAAGACTCTGCTAGACACAGCTCGTAGACACTTCCTAGGACTGAACTGCTCTGATACCACTTTTGTCACGACCCGAGCTACGGGCCATGACGGGTATCCGAGGCTAACCACCGAACACCACTCATTCTGTTATTCGTCAGATCTCATTCATAACATATATACTCGTGATCATAGAAAACTAGTAACATTTGAAACACATTTACTTTTATAAACATAAGCCCTTCGGCTATCAAAATAATATATACATGCATATACATGAGGACCAGTGAGACCATATTGCCCACACATACGTATCTACGAGCCTCTACTAGAGTACTAGACATATGGACGGGACAGGACCCCGTCGTGCCCAAATCATGAATATATATACATATATGTACCAAAATAATAATCAATGGCACCTCCGAAAAATGGAGTGCTCTCAAAACATCTACTAGCTCCTATGGATTTGCACCGTCCCTCTGCCAACCTGTGGGCATGAACACAGCGTCCAAAGAAAAAGGACGTCAGTACGAACATTGTAATGAGTATGTAAGGCATGAATGAAAGGAACATAATAGGAAAATCATAAGGCATAGATGGAGACATAACCTTTGTATGGATTCATTTTATACATATATCATACGTAGTATATCATAGGGATCATCATGTAGGGATCGTCATAGCATATACATCATCATACCATACATGAATCATCATCTCAATCATACATCATCATATCGTTAACCCGCGTCCGGGTAACCATCGTATGCAGCCCACTAGTGGTGTTATGCCCGGCCCTCTAGGCTTGGTGTAAACATAGCAGCCTGCTTTAGCGGTGACATGCCCGACCATCTAGGCACGGTGTAATCATATGCAGCCCGCCGTAGCGGTGACATGTCCGGCCAATTAGGCACGGTGGAATCTCATCGTCATACATATCATACACTTATCATTATCATTCATTTCATAGACAAATCATGGCTTTATTATAACTTAATATCATCAAACATACATTAGAACTTCAAAGCCACTATATCAGTGTCGGGGTGACATAAGGTCGTGGACCCCCGATTATGTTATGGAGTAATCATAAGCGTTGTATCTCACCTTGGAGGAACTAACGTTTTTAGGCGAGTTTACATGAAGAAAACATCAGTGAATTGTAGTCCACATCATTAACTTTGTAGGTACATCATATCGTAATCTCTAGAATCCTTAGGCTTGAACTTAGCATTTCCATCATCGTACTCATAGCGTATTTCTTATCTCATTTGACTATTCATGAACATAGACTCTTAGTCTTTCGGGATACAGGGAATTCATGAAGAAGGAGGAAAATTATACATAGGATTCATGCCTTAGGAATAATGTTTGAGCCTTACATACCTTTGTCGTTTAACTACTCTATTGCTTTCTCGTCCTCCTTAAATGCTCACATCTTTAACTTCAAGAGAGTTCGTATCGACATTAGCTAAACAATTATAAAAGCGTGCTTCTTAAGGCTAGAGAAAATTGGGCAGCGTTTCCTTTGTTTATACTACTTTCCTCCATATACCATATCAACTCCCAGCATTCATAACAACAATCACAATATCACTAACAACAATCGTCATTCATTTATATTATTCGCATTTCACAATTTCACTCCAATTCTCCATAATCATGACCAAAGTCCATTATCGCGTTCTTTCCTATCCCATACTTATTCCATGTTCTAAATGTCATTTATAACGTATTTATAATCTCAACATATCCATTTTCATGATTCATTCCAACTACTACCTAATAATGACACTATTCACACATTTATGACCCATTCTCTATACTCTTCTACAATCCAAGTGTTTCAACTTAATAATACTTCAAACAACATGGAAAGATAATGAAACTCACCTTAGATAATGGAGGAATAAGCCTTGAATGGTAATACACCTCTTGCACCAAAACCCTATTTCACCTTTCTTGAGATTTCTTGGTTTGGATGACTTTAGTGAGGTTTCATACACTTGATTCACTCCAATTCTTGTTATTGATCTTTGATTTCCTTGGTTTTCTTGTGGATGAAATATGTGGAAGGTTCTAGAGGTCTTGAGAGGTTGAAGAAGTGGGTGGAAATGAAATAAATGAAGTGGGAATCACATTTAAAGAGTTGGAACATTTCAGCCGTCGGGAGTTCCACGGACTGTTTCACGGTCCGTGGATCATGGTGTTGGCCGTGGTTCTGGTCGTGGTTCATGACCAGCCAGTCGACATTTCTGCTGGCAGTTCCACGGACCCATCCACGGTCCGTGGATCATGGTGCTGTCCGTGGAACATGGTCGTGGAACTCACAGTTCCACCAAAGTCGTTCCCGTCATCTCGTTTGATCTCCAATCCTTATGGAACCTTTTTAACACTTGTTTATTACTTCATTAGCAATCTAAGGGATGTTATAACTCTTCTCCAAAACATTGTTAAGACATCATTAACTTGATGCTCGTAATTTGCCCGACACACGACTTATAACTCGCTTTCCTTAACAACTTTCTTTCCTTAACTCGAATGTCTTTGGAAATCTTAATTAGGACCATTAAAGACTATTCCTTACTTGTCCAATCCTCGTATACGTCATGCCCTTAGTTAGTCTACTCACTATACGCTAACGGGGTTTTTCTGAGGTGTAACAGTGTTGCTCTAATTCTTGTTGCTGATGTTTGGAGTTGGAGAAAGTCAAAGTTATAGGGGAGATGTTGCCCAAATTTATATAGACAAGTTACTAACTTAGAGATTCAAACTAAGTTCCTACTTTGCATTAATCATGGACCTTGTTCTGTTAATGTAGAATGAGTTGTGTTATGGGCTGCTTTGAAAGTATTGAGGAGACAAGAAGATCGAGGTATGTTAAGTCTAATCCTTCCTTCTTCAGGCATGATCCAAGTAATGAAATGTAAACGTAAACATAATGTTATTCCATAAATGGTTCTACTCTTAGTAGTTAAGGATGTCCATGTTATTCATTCCTATGAAATGCATTTCAAAACATGCCTAAATGTGTTCCTAAGTCCCAATTGAGGTATATGATAAAGATGTTAATATTGATGACGTAATCGGAGGGTGAACAACTATAGGTCACTCAGAAAGAAGTTCTAATGATCCTAAAAGGCTCTTCATGCATTGTATGCATATATGTAAATGATTAATGGCGTTATATATGCATATATAGTATCTATAAGGGCATGGCTATGGGATTCCTACTTTACCACCGAGCTTCGATCGATTGGGCAGTTATGCATTTACCACCGAGCTACAGCCGGTTAGGCAGTTACGCATTTACCATCGAGCTATGGCCGGTTGGGAAGTTACATATTTACCAAGCTATGGTCGGTTGGGCAGTTATAGATTTACTACAGAGCTACGACCGATTAGGCAGTTTAAGATTTACCACCGAGCTACAGCCGGTTGGGCAGTTATGCATTTACCATCGAGCTACAGCCGATTGGGCAGTTACGCATTTACCACTGAGCTATTGTCTATCGGGCAGTTACCACTGACCAGTTGGACATTTAGAGGTTATGACATCGATGCTAGCAGTAGAGTGGGATTATGTATATAAGTCTATTCATCACGTAAGGCATGGCCTTAGTGGCAATCCAGAAGTTTCAGTTGATTCTTGTCCCTCTTATTGATAAGGATTTATTGTTATGTTTCATTTTTGACTTATATACGCGATACATTATTCGTACCGAAGTCCTTTTTGTTGTGGACACTACATTCATACTTACATGTCACACCCTTAATCCGATAGGATGTGATGGGCACCCGACCCTTACCTAGGGCCGAGCGAACCCGCAGACTTCCGTAATACTCATAATCATACTGGGCCCGCAATACATGACATAAGCACATAACGAAATTTTTTTTTGAAAACAAACATGCCTTTCATCTTTGTCAAATCAAATAAAGCTAGCATCGTGTGAAATCTGTAAACATATGAAGTTCGTAACATAATGCGATAATACATCGGCTTACATAGCCGCTTATAAACCGACATATCATGCACACGACACCGTCGCAAAGTCTCTACCAACATCTCGTATACCATACAAAAAAGCACTCGACTCGGCAAAGACTCCGAGGAAATGGAGCTCGCCAATCTAGTCGAGCATCTTCTCGCAACATCACATACTCGTTCGTGGGTATCGCGCGCATGAAACGAGCCCCGAAGAAAGGGGTCAAGTACGGAATATGTACCGAGCATGTAAAGCATGGCATACGTAAAACGAGGTCATAACCAAAGTAAGGAGTGCGTAAAATGAGCATAAAAATCCATAATACCAAAGGGCTTGCACCGAAGTACAAATCATACATAGGCGGTACGGAAGACAAATGTGATAATCCGAATGCCAAAATGCTTAGCTTTCTTTTGTAAAACGTTTCTGTCACATATATATAGAAAATAGAACAACTCATATGAGCTGACATTAACCGACTGATCATAATCCAGACTGTCAAAATCACATATCATAGGCACACATACACATACCGCGGTCAAGTACCCAGCGGCCAATGTCACATATACACATACCGCAGTCAAGTACCCAGAGACAATATCACATATACACATACCACGGCCAAATACCCAGCGGCAATATCACATCTACCGGCATACCGCGGCAAAGAATCCAGCGGTCAATATCACATACCTAAGATACCGTGGCCAAGAATCCAATGTCAATATCACATATACCGCGGTCAAGAATCCACAACATCACACATACCGCGGTCAAGAATCCGAAATGCAGCAAAGATCACATAGTGCGCACGATCACACAACCGGCCCGGACTCGGCGAAAGACATACAACAAAATGCATAAGCAGAATCGTAGGAAACCATATGCAATGCAAAACATTTACGCAGTACCCAATAGGATAATCAAAACAAACCGTTATTTCAAAACCGAATCAATAGTCAAATCAGGTTTTCTTCCGAATATCACTCGTGAACATATCAAACCGAACTTCGTAAACCAAGGTTACGTATCGAATCATATGCATAGAAATCCTCATTTTAGACTTAACAGAAAAAGTATATAATCATTTTCGGGGTCGGAAAAATAGTCATATCAAATTCTTTCAAAAGCCATCAGAACCATACAGAAGGAAATCGCGGGACCCACGGACGAGCGTCGACCCAATCCGGGCCCGCCTATGAAAATAAAAGTCATTACTCGTCATGAAATCATTTGCGAAGATATCAAAGCGATCCGAGCCCTTTCTTGAAAGTTACGGCGTTCGTAGTTTCGATTCGTTTAGGAACAAAATTCTTTTGAAAACCAACTTTTTTGCAACTTTAGAAATTTAGTCATACAAAAGACATAAGGATCATAATTCGACTACAATAAGAAATAGTGTAAACGGACCGTCACTTAAAGTCGGTACAAAAGTTATATCAAACATCTTTCGGACATCACCCGGAAACATATCAAACATCATAAATATATCAAAGGACCATAGTTATATGTCAAACCAATCCGAGTCCGCCTCGGAAAGTTACGAACGTTACTCACTTTTAGGACTTTCTACGAACAAATCAAAGCCATCCGGTTATGTTTGTGAAAGTTACGGACATTTTTAAGCATAAGATCCTTTCGGAACAAACCATATACATAGCATTTCAAATCCAATCGTATCAAGGACATATAAACCATATAAGGATGCCATCATCAAGAAGCAAATAAGCATCGTAAACATGCTCGGACGTTAAGAATAGGATCACCCCCGAAGCTCATAATATATCATAACTTAGCCATATCTAAGACATGCTAAAAGAAGGAAAGGTAAGCTTTACATACCTTGATTGCTTCTGTTATAGCCCGTATATTGTACGTTTGGAAATTCCAAAGTCGTCGTGGAAAGTTAAGGGCGAGACCGTTTTCAGAAATTATTTTAATGAACGAGTTGTTATTGTTTTATTGGAGTTGGAAGATCTTGAAGGAAGTAGTATATTGATTGAATTGTTGGAATGTACTTTTGGGTTGGTTATTGAAATTGTTAGCATGGTTGTTGGTTTGTTGTTGATTTGTTGTCGAGTTCCATTCTCGGATTTTCGTAGCATTATCGGCCGAGTTAAAGTCTCGGGGACGCTATATGTATAGGGGAAATGCTGCCGAAATTTCGGTAGACAAACATGAATTTAAGTTGAAGTCTTGGAAGCTACGGCTCACAATTGGTAAATATGACCAAATTGGCACTTTTGGCAAACTTGAGCCGGGATTGGAGAAGCTTAAGGAGCGGAAAAGGTATGTAAGGCTTACCCTTTCTTTCTTTGGCATGTCCTAGATGTAATAAGCTTGAATCCGTGCTTCGGGGACTACTCCAATTCTAGAAGTCCGAGGTTGAATTTAGTTACTATTCATTCAATAGAATTGAACTTACTAAGTTATGCTTTATTGTAAGGAAATGTCCAAACGTCCGTAACTTTTGAAAACGAAAGTGGAATGCTTTGAAATCTTCCAGGATAAGCCAATGAGATATAATGACCATGTTTTTATGTTCGTTACCCGACTTGACCCGAGGTGGGCCCACATTCCCCGAGACCTAAGTGTACTGTTCTATTTGTTCTATGTCCGTCAGATAACTAAGGAAACCTTTGACTTACGTTCTGAATTTAATATAAGTATCTGGTAACTCGGATATGAGTATTTTGGTTTGACTATCCGGATATAAACACTTCGACACGAACGATCTGATATGAATATTCTGATATAAGCTCTCTGATGTAAGTATTTTGGAATGGAAATTCTGATATAAGTATTCGGATATAAGTGTGGTGCCATAAGTATTTGATGCAAGTATTTTGATATGAACGTTCTCTGTGAGCTTAAATGTTCTTCATACACGATCCTGGATCGCTTGAAAAGTCCGAAGAGGTTTCTGCGCTTCAATTGTCCATAACTTTCTGATACTAATTCGGAAGGACCCGAAACTTGCTTCTGGATCTTCATATGTTGGTAAGTGTACGTATCCATCGAGTCTGGATTTATATGCATATGGTTTCTCACGACTCTGCTCGTGCAAGGCTCAATGCATCTGTTCACTGAGTCCCGGGCCAGGGCATGTTATGTTCTCGTGCGTACTCGACGGTACGATTCTGATTCACTGAGTCCCGGGCCAGGACATGTTATCGTGCTCTTCTCTGCATTATTCACCGAGTCCCTCCTACTTGCGGGCCGGACACGTTATCCGTATGTGATTATGATGAGATGTTGTGGGGACGGCGGCCGTGATGGCGCATGATTATTATTCACCGAGACCCGCAGTAGAGGGCCGGGACACGTTATGTACATATGATTCTGGTATGCATGATTTTATCTACCGAGTCCCTTAATAAAGGGCCGGGACACGTTGTTCACATATATGACATCTGATTCTGCTATACATGATCCTATTCACCGAGTCCCTCATCGAAGGGCCGGGACACGTCATACACATATGAGATTTATGATTTTGACATGCATTAAATGTATTCGTCCGACATATGTCATCTTCTCGAGCCTTCGTACGTTCGTACCGTCCGATGTATGTCGATGTACCGTACGATTTGTATGTTCGTATTTCGTCCGTTATATGATATCATCCGGGCACTCCGTACGTTCGTATTCCGTTTTGATATACGACATCATCCGAACATTCGTACGTTTGATATTCCGTTCGATATATGATCTCGTCGAATGTTCTCGTACGTCCCGTGCGCTCGTCCGACGCGTGACATCACCGGGCGCTCGTATCTTCTCGCACCTCTTCGACACATGCGGTCTGTGAACGCAAAGTAAGCATTTTAGGTACTTTGGTTGACCATTTGTTTTTCTGTACACTATGAAACAGGTATGTATGAGTTGTGTCTGAAACGTAGGTGTCTGGTGCTCGGAGTTATATGTATTTACTTGATAGTTCCGTCTGTTTTAGTTATAGTTTTGTTTATTTGTATTGCATGCCTTACGTACTCAGTACATTTTCCGTACGGACCCCCTTTCTTCGAAGTCGCGTTTCACGCGCGCAGTACCCTCAGACGAGTCGATGTGATTATAGAAGACGTTCCGTTGCAGGTGGCAAGCTCCATCTTCCCCGGAGTACTGCCGAGTCAGAGTCTGTCTGATTTGTTTTCTGGATCTGTGTTAGAGACTTTGCGCAGACGGCCGTGTGGTATGGTATGTCGATGCAATCACGGTCTCCATCGCCCGACATGTCGATTTGTGTTATGTAATAAATTGTGTACAATTACGATTTTGTCAAATTTGAAAGCTTCATTATGTATTCGATGATTATTCGGTTTTAGAGATTTGAAAAAAAAAAAATTATGGGTGCAATAGAGTCGGGTTCGCTCGGCTCGGATATGGGGTCGGTGCCCGTCACGTCCCGTCGGGGGGGCGTGACGAGTGGCATCGAGCGAGGTCCGTCCGTGGGTTGTCTGCAGTCGTGTCCGCAGAGTCCTCGTTTATGATGTGAAGCGCGCCACATTTATAAACAGGAGGCTACGGGCATCTAGGAACCAGTTGACCTTCTTTCCGTCATAAGATCGTGCGACAGAGCCCGGTATCCATAGGGAAACAAGATCCCACATGTAAGCCTTACATACGGTGGAAGGGATGAATGAAGACATGGGAAGTCACGGAGGTAAGTTCTGGAAATATTCGTTCTCTACTACGGTAAATGGAACCCACCCTACCGTGATTTGGGATAATCGATACGGTATGGTGCGATATATAAAGACCCCGGGTTGGCTAAAGTATGCCACATATACGTATGATCAGTAAGGTATTGTGAGGAATTGCTGGGCGTGAATTCTGAACTGTAAAGATGGTAGAAGGGTAAAACAGTAATTTTGTAGAAAAAGACGTGTTACGAATATGTTCCGGAGTATGTCAGACTTTCACCTGCCCGAATCATGCAATAAAGGTCATACGAGAAAATTGACGCGATTACCTCGGCCCTAAGGTACCGGAATTTACTAAAGTTTCAAGGTTAAGCGTGCTCAGGTGGGAGCAATTCCATGATGGGTGACCCCCCTGGGAAGTTACTGAAAATTTTCACAAATGTAGATCCAAGAGACAAATGAAAAATTAGAATGTACAAGACGGTTGGAGACCATAAGAAGGCTACGCGGATGCGGTGGTCGATTAGAGAAGAAATGAAAAGTAGGTCCCGGTTTGAAATCCGGATAGGCTTGAATAGTGTACGGAAGTATTCCGTGGGTTAGTCGATATTAATTATATGTGCATATGTACATGTATGATATCCCATATGTGAAGGCATCGACGGAAGTGAAGGGAAAACTTATGGTAAGAAATTTTGCTATGTAGTGCGCAGAGCCGAAAGGAAGAATCGTTGGTTTATGAAGGAACCCTCCGGAGTGCTACAAGACCCCGTAAGGTCAATTGAACATTCGAGGACGAATGTTCTAAAGGGGGGGAGGATGTTATAGCCCGTATATTGTACGTTTGGAAATTCCAAAGTCGTCGTGGAAAGTTAAGGGCGAGACCGTTTTCAGAAATTATTTTAATGAACGAGTTGTTATTGTTTTATTGGAGTTGGAAGATCTTGAAGGAAGTAGTATATTGATTGAATTGTTGGAATGTACTTTGGGTTGGTTATTGAAATTGTTAGCATGGTTGTTGGTTTGTTGTTGATTTGTTGGCCGAGTTCCATTCTCGGATTTTACGTGGCATTATCAAGGGTCGAGTTAAAGTCTCGGGACGCTATATGTATAGGGGAAATGCTTTGCCGAAATTTCGGTAGACAAACATGAATTTAAGTTGAAGTCTTGGAAGCTACGGCAATTGGTAAATATGACCAAATTACGTGCCTTTTGGCAAACTTGGGAGCCGGGATTTGGAGAAGCTTAAGGAGCGGAAAAGGTATGTAAGGCTTACCCTTTCTTTCTTTGGCATGTCCTAGATGTAATAAGCTTGAATCCGTGCTTCTGGGACTACTCCAATTCTAGAAGTCCGAGGTTGAATTTAGTTACTATTCATTCAATAGAATTGAACTTACTAAGTTATGCTTTATTGTAAGGAAATGTCCAAACGTCCGTAACTTTTGAAAACGAAAGTGGAATGCTTTGAAATCTTCCAGGATAAGCCAATGAGATATAATGACCATGTTTTTATGTTCGTT
>NW_026714484.1:0-23188 GCF_029784015.1 Lycium ferocissimum | reverse complement strand
CGGCTACATATACACACACACACACGCTCGCACATCACGCAAACACAATTCCATGATTTCCATACCATTCCATACACCATAACATACATATAACCTTCTATAACATAATAAAAACATGAAATTCTTACCTTTCCTTCAACTTCTTCACTTGCCACCAAAGATGGTTTCTTGCCAAACCAATTATACCAACTTGTAGAGGCTCTTGCACTTAGTAATAATTCCCACAAATTGAATTTTTGAACCAAGGATTTGGCTCCAAGGATTTTTCTTCTTTTCTTTTCTCCTCTCTTTTTCTCTAGCCGATTGCCTCTCTTTTCTTTTTCTTGGATTTGTTTTGATTTTCTTGAAATTTCTAGAGAGCTTATCCCCTTTATATCATTAATCACATGCACGATTAATTAATTTCCATGGACTTAGGCCTTGTTGGCCGGTTGGGCCTCCCTTTGGGCCTTTGTTTTCTTATTTTTTTTTTTGGCCCAATTCATTGTAATTCTTGTTTTGAAATTCCCGAAATAAATTTCCAAGATTCCAATTTTGCCCTTAGGCCTTCTCCCAGGTGTTTCACGCTCAAATCTCCATAACCGACATACACATACTAAGAAAATTTCAAACATGGCCTTCTTTCTCACAATTCACAATTATTTCAAATTTTCCGATTATGCAAAAAGACGGGATGTAACAATACAATAGCTGGGGCTCGTCTCTTTGCCTTTGGGCCACGGAGCACTGAGGGTCACGAAGATGCTAGGGGCCTTCTTAGCCTTGCTGCTCGGAAGCCGGTCTCTTCATCTCTCATCAATGTACCTACGCAGAGAAAGCCTCAAAACGATCTTCACCTAGACTGCGGCTCTATCGCACGATCTAAGACGGGGAAGAAAGGTCACTTGATTCCTAAATACCCCGCACCTCACGTTTATAAGTTTGGCGGCTTCACACCATAAATAAGACTCTGTGGGACACGGTGTGGAACATTAGAGGATGAGCGCTGCGATACCCATACGCACGACCCAACCGTGGCGTGACTAGTGCCCGAGTACAGCACTCGTACACACCCATTAACCATAATCAACATACCAATAACTTAAGCATATGCAAATGTAAAGACGTCGTCTCTCCATACTCGGTTCACGTAGTATAACAAGAACTTATATATGCGGGAACGTAAAACGTCGCCCCAAAGCTATCACGTATACACGTATACATAACGGCGTGAGCCGGGGCGGGGCTATCATAATATAGGGACGCCCGAACTCAAACCACACAGACACGACCGTACAATACTTACCCACAACCCACACATATGTGTCTACGGACCTACAAGAGTCATAACAGAATCATATGATGGGACAGGGCCCCGCCGTACCCCTGAATATACATATAAATACAGAACAAAAGTGTATGTACCACAGATATAGGCTCCAAAGCAAGGGAGCGCTCCAAAATGGAAGAATAGATATCCTAGGCTGACGAATCACGGAACGAACGTACGTGCTCTGCCGGACATGAAACGCGACCCCCGTCAAAAAAGGGGGTCAGTACGGAATATGTACTGAGCATGTAAAGCATGGGATACAGTAAACAGGAACATAACCGAACTAGGAATTACAGAAACGGTATAGTAACCGGAAAATCAACAGACTTGCCTTTGAAACACATATCATGCATGTCAATATCATATCATCTTATCATCGTATCATCATATAAATATATCGTACCCGGCCCTCTGCTGAGGGACTCGGTAAATAAGATCATCAAATCATCATGTCATCATATATATATATACCGTACCCGGCCCTCTAGTGAGGGACTCGGTGAATCATATGTATACCGTACCCGTTCCTCTAGTGAGGGACTCGGTGAATGAGATCATATATATATATACCGTACCCGGCCCTCTAGTGAGGGACTCGGTGAATAACGTATCCGGCCCTTTTGGGACTCGGTGGAGGAGATCCTGTCTCCATCATTATATCATACTCGGCCTATCCTGTGGGCTGGCGCCATCATCACATCATCATATACCGTACCCGGCCCTCTAACGAGGGACTCGATGAACAATGCGATGTTGTGCACGAATACATACCCGGCCGGGACTCGGTGAAAGATGTAACAACGGCTTTCGCACGAGCGCGGGTAGTGAGGAACCGTATGCACATAACTCATCATTTCCGGCTCAACAGAATGATCAAACGAACCCTCATTTAAAAGCCAAAAACATAGTCAAATCAAGTTTCCTCCGAATGTCACTCGGGAACGTATCAAATAGAACTTAGAAATCATAGGTACGTATCAAACCATATGAAGTAGCTTATGGAAATCAAGAACATAATCGCCATTACAGACTCGATAGATAAGTAAGTAATCGACGCTCGAGAGTCAAAACGGTAATCATGTTAAGTTCTTTCAAAAACAAAGTCGTTAGGACTGTGCAACGAAAATCTCGGGGACCACGGATATGCATCAAACCAATCCGGGCCCGCCCATGAAAGTTAAAGTCGTTATACGTTATAGAATCATTTGCGAGCATACCAAAGCAATCCGGTTCCGTCCATGAAAGTTACGGGCATTTTTAGACATAGGATCCTTTAGGAACAAAACCGTTTATGCAACATTTGAAATCCAATCATATCAAAGACATAAGGACCATGTTTCTACCACATTAAGGATACCAATATTAAGAGGTCAATAAGAATCGTAAGCATGCTCGGATCATAAGAATAGAATTACCCCGAGGATCGTGTCATAGCTTACTTACACTAAGACATGCCAAAAGAAAGGAAGGGTAAGCTTTAATCCTCGGACTGTCCAAGATCTACAACAACATTATTTGCTACCAAACATTAGCTATAGGTACTTAGGAATTCAATCCCACGCTATCACTTTATCTACAAAAATTTGGGCAGCATTTCCCCTATAAACTCAACAACCCCGAGAATTCAACTCGGCCAAATCATCAACAACAATACCAACAATCATATTAGCAACATCAATAACCAATTCAAAACGCATTCTAGCATTAGTAACTCTTTTCTACATAATTCGACGACATTCCATTTGCACTCGATTTAACCACATATAATCAAACCAACATCATCGCTCACACGTTCAATTACTAATCCAAAACCATTCAACCCATAGCAACACTACCCGAAACCTTCAAATTTCCATAGGAACAACAACAACACATTTCTTTCTTCCAAATTCATAAACTATATCAACAATCCGCACGTTAACAACTTCATTTTCATAAATATAAGAGGCTACATTAAAATCACATTATCTTCCAAATCAGCCCACACGATTATAACTTCAACTTGGATCATTAAACCTTCATTTTACATCATAGATTCCACAACAACAACAACCAAAACACTAAGTAAATTGAGTTCATTCCTTCTACACCAAAACGGTCCACTCGCGGCCAAGCACCAACATGCAAAATTTCATGACTTTCATCCATTTCTACACACTACAATACACATAAACCATCCATAAGACATGAAAAATAAGATTGAACCTTACCTTTTCCACTTAGTCCTTCACTCGGCTAGGATTGTGTCTTGCAAGAACGAATGGTTTGCTTGCTTCAACAACCACTCCACGTTATTATACACCTTCTAAGGAGTTGAAATGCTTGAAGAATATATTTTTCTAGATCAATTTTTTCCTTGCTCTTGCTTGGCTTGGCTATGGACGAATGGCCCCTTGTTATTTTTCTCCAAGCTTCTAGAGTTTCTAAGGGGTGAAGATGATGAATATGTTTAATTTGTCATCTTCCATTACATATATAATTCATCCATGTGGCCTATGGACCACTCCCCCTTGGACGGCCACTTGGCCATTTTTGTCATGAAATATCAACTTTCTAAAATTAACTTTTTGCCCCAAATTTTCCTTAATATTCCATGCCAATAAATCATAAGCAACTTATGCCTTAAAACAAAATCGAAGGTCAAAAGTCTCAACCTCGTATCCCGGAATAGTCTTGTCCCTAACTTATCATGGTTAGCTCGGATCGTCCCAATGTACAAAATACGGGATATAACATCTGCCTCATGCATTGCGTCACTAAACTTACACTCCAGGTACTCTATTTTAGTCTTGCTTAACTGAAACGTTTAGACTCTAAGGCTTGTCACCAAATTTCCAACCTAGTGTTAAATCAACACAAGAATTTAGCTTGGAAAAGCTCCTTGATCAAGGGAGGAAAAACCTCGACCTAACTCTATAGGAATTTGCCAAACTTCTACTACACTTGATCAACTTGTTTAAGGTTACTGTCACGACCCAACCCCGTGGGCCGTGACTGGTGTCCTACTTGGACACCCATACGTACCGCTAACGGATCGACATAGCAAATATCTAATGCTCGGACATACATAAATCCGTACAAATCTAACATACATCGCACGAACATACATATACATATACATACGCGAAAATTATACGGCGTTGGGGCTATTATAACGAACGAGTCGCATATCACACACACTTACCCAGACAGTGATAACCCACACCCCGGACGTACATATCGCGCGGACCTCAACATACCGATCGAATCGAAGGGAGAATCGAGAGACGGGACGAGGCCCCGCCGTACCCAAATGATCATATATACGAACGACGGACAACGAGAGAAGATATGTACCAAAAGTATCGACTCCGGATCGGGGGGAGCTCTCCAAACAACGGACGATATCCTAAATCGGCGGCGTGCGCGCGCGCGTCGTACCTGGGCATGTAACACGGCCCCCGCGAGGCAAGGGGTCGGTACGAAGATGTGCGAGTATGTAAAGCGAAACATAATATACATAAATATAATAACCGAATCGATACGTAAAAATCATAACGGACGGATAATACGAAGAGAGCGGACGCGGCATCGACGGGTCGTACGAGTCGGACTTACGGGAGCGTGTGGGCGGTTCGAACGGGGCCGGTCTCGATGTATGGCGGACGAGAATCGAGTCGATCGGACGTACGGAAATGTGTCGACGAGAATCGGAGTCGAATCGGATTTTCGAAACGTGACGGACGTAACTGTGCGTGCGAGTCGTAATTACATACGAGCGTACATATCGTAAATCGGATCTTAATCACATACGGACGGATCCCGGCCCTTTCGCCCAAGGGACGCGGTAACGAACCGCCCTCGTAGTACGGACGCGGTGGACGAACGAGAATCGATCAAGTGCCATCTGGCCGCCATCCCCATAATATCACATAATCGAGACCATCGTCGGGTCATATCGTATACGTACGCATCCCGGCCCGCACAATCCGAGGGACGCGGTGAACAATGCGGTGAGGTGCACGACTTACGAACCCGGCCCGGCGCAGGAAGGAAGCATTGGGACATCCACGAACGTAGACAAATGAGAAACCATATACATACGTACCGACATACGGACGAATAAATGCGAGATAGCTCGGAAGGTAAATCAGAGTCGAATAGGCGGATCATATCGGAACGAATATCCGTAATCGTAACCGAGGTCGAATAATAGTCAGACTCAGAGAGACAGTCATAATGCCTATTAGTTAGCAGACGGAACATAATCAAGAGTTAGCTATGAAAAACAGGCAAAAACAGATCGATTTGAACCATACCGGGAGTATCGGGGTATCGTAGGCCCACCTCGGACCCAACCATAATAAAGGGCGTAAATTATAGATAATAAACCTTGGGGAGTCGTCCAAAATCATTTTAGAATGCTTCGACTCCATTTATGGAAGTTATATACTTATAGGCCAAATTGGAGGAAAAGGGTTCAATCTTATTGACAGATTTTGCGCCAATTTCAATATCGAATTACGAGAAGCAGAAATGTCATCGAGGGTCGCCGTCAAGCCTATTAGACTCGAACATGCCAAAGAAAGATAGGGAAGGCTTTACATACACGGATTACGCCTTACGTGCGTCCAATCTCAATTCCCGTTTCGTAGCTATGCAAATGGTCATTCTTACCACTACTATTCATGAAGGCTAACATTTCAACTTTGGTTTAGTATTTGGCCACCAAATTTCGGCAAAGACCTCCCCTATAAATATGACGCCCCGAGAATTTAACTCGGCTCAAAATAACCAACAACAACCCAACAACAACACCAACAACACAATTATCAATTAGAATCGCTTACTAACATGAATAATCTTCTTTCTTCATAAAGCAACAACTCTAAACCAACTTCGCATTTCCAAACTAATATCGATAATTACATACTCATTACACATTCAAGACCATTCAAATACCATCATATCTAACATCCAAACAATCCATTTCTTTATAATTGCATAACAACTACATTAGAACACATCCTCTCCCATAACAACATATATGAAATTCTAACGCCGACTTAGATTGTTAAGCCTCTACTTACATTACGAAGATCACAATGACACATCTAACATACTAAACAACTTAAACTCATTTTCATTCCATTAATTCATATCACACGGCCAACATACCCTTTTCCAACTTCAACCAATTTTTATTCATCTTTCAATTCCAATACAATTTCCGCAACAACCATAACTAGGATACAATATAGAATTTAACATATTCCAACACACCAATGTACACCCCCACGGCTACATACCTACATGCACACACACGGTCCACTTCCACACACCCCCTAATCCCATGATTTTCATTCAATTTCATTCATCACAACACTTATAAATCTTCTATAACATGGAAGAAAAACATGAAATCCTTGCTTGTTCTTAACATCATGGCACACGGCCATACATTGTTTCACATATACACATGACCATGCACACATACACCACACTCCCTTAATTCTCATCCAATTCTAATCATTCTAACACACATATTCATTCCATAACATAAAGAGATAAAATTCATACCTTATTCTTCAAATTCCAACTTGCCGCAAACGTCGTTCTTTCGCTTAACTAATTGTATCACGTCGGAGAGCGCCTTGAGCTTGCTACTAGTTCCAAAAGAACAAGATTCAAAGATCAAAGTTGAGGGCCTAGGAATTTTTCCTTTCTTTTTCTCTTCTTTCTTTCTCCTTTGGCCGACGGCCTTTCTTCTTTTTTTTCTTGATTTGTCTTCTATTTTCTTGAAACTTCCATGAGTTAATAACTCATATATAATTCTCTCCATTAATTTAGTCACATGGAAATTAAATGAAATTGTGGGCTTGGCCACTATGTGGCCGGCCACCCCCACCTATTGGGCCCAATTTTTCTATTTTTTTTTTTTGGCCCAATTAGCTAGAATTCTCATTTCAAAATTTCCGAAACAAATTTCCAAAATTCCAATTTTGCCCTCAGGCCGTATCCGGTGTTTTCACGTTCAAATTTCCATAACCGGCATACACTTACTAAGAAAAATCCAAATTTGGCCTTATTTCTCACAAACCAAAATTATGTTCCAGTTTTTCAAATACGCAAAAATGCCGGATATAACAGTTACAACTACTTGTACACCCACAAAAATATTCCAAATAGTCCCTGCCCCAACTCTCTCTTCTCAAAAGTTAAAAACTATTAGCTCTCTCTAATCTCTTTCTTCAATGACTCTATCCAGTCAGAGAAGTCCCTTACAACTCAATACACACATATTAAAATTACTAGGAGTAGTAAATAGACATAGCCACGCTAAGAGCCTAACTTTTAAACCTCAAGAACTAAAAAAAAAAAAAATCTTAATAGGATCAGATTTTTGTTGTGCTCTAGTTGGCTGCTTTGAGACTATGGTGGTGACTTCTAACTCAGTAAATATGTCTCTCTCTATTTGGTTGATGTCAAGCTCTAATCTTTTTAACCTATTGTATTTCTACGAGTGGATGTCGCCTTCAATTCTCTAAATTCATCCAGAGTTGTCCGAAAACCAATCCTTATTTGATATGGATTTCCTTTGTTTCCTTGTTTACATATATACAATTTTGTCGGGATGCTACTTGTCACGACCCAACCCCGTAGGCCGTGACTAGTGCCCGAGCTGGGCACCCGGACTCATTCATCAAATCCGAATCACATACAGATAGCTTATGCGTATACAAATATCAGACGCTGTCTCAAATTATCTCAAACTGTCTCAAACACATCTCAAACACAAACATATATATATCAGAAGCCGGCAAGGCTATCAAATGGCGCATCGGCCCCAAAACATATACAAATGCAAGCCGACAAGGTTCGCTACGCACGGCGAATGGGATCGCCCAAAACATATAACATACAAACACACACATACGTAATAGGCACAACCCACATACACGTCTACGGACCTCTAGACAGACCAACAGAATCATAGGACGGGACAGGGCCCCGCCGTACCCCTGAACAAACGTATACATATGCGGCGAATGAATATATACCAAAATGTGGGCTCGGAATAAGGGGAGCACTCCAAACGAAAAAGGGTGTCCTGGGCGGCGGATCACCGAACCGTGCGTCCGTACCTACGGCATGAAACGCCGCCCCCGAAGAAAGGGGTCGCACGAAATATGTACTGAGTATGCAAAGCAGAAGATATAGTAAACAAATCTGAGTCATAATCGAAACAGAGGTACAGAAAGTAAGTGCATATCCAAATACCAAAATGTTTATTCTCAAAATACAAATCATGCATAGGGCTCAGAAAATATGGTCGCCCGCCCGTCATCGGTGCCATAACACAGCATAACACCAGAAAGTTTCAAATCTCCATATCCCCGTCACACATCATAACACAAAGATAACGCCATACACAAGATAACACCAAATATAAGTGGAACCCGGTCCCACAGCGAGGGCTCGGTGAACCATAACACAAAGATAACACCGGAGTATAACAAAGTGCGCACGACAACAAAACCGGCCCGGGACTCAGCGAAAGATACAACAGAATGCACGAGCAGAGTCGTGAGTAACCATATGCATAAAAATTCATCATCATAGACTCAAAAGATAAGTAAAATGACCATACTTAAAATCAGAATAATAGTCATATCATAATCTTTCAAAAGTCACCAGAAGTACGTAAAGGAGAGTTGAGGGACCCACGGACGGGTGTTGACCCGAGTCGGGCCCGCCTATGGAAAACATACTCATCATACGCCATACAATCACCTACGAACATATCGAGGCAATCCGAGCCTTTCTGTGAAAGTTACGGTCGTTCGTAGTTACGGAACTCTTTAAAAACAGAACTTTTTATGCAACATTTGAAAACCAAATTTTCCAAAGATGTAAGGGCCAATATTTCATCACATCAAACATACGAATTCCAAGAGACAAATAAGAGTCATAAACATGCTCGGATTGCGAGAATAGAATTTCCTCGAGGCTCGTGTCATAGCCTATTTGTAACTAAGGCATGCCAAAAGAAGAAAGGGTTGAGCTTTACATACCTCGTCCGCTCTCAAAGCTAATCCAAACTCAAGCTAATCCCAACCTACGCCTCGAGCTCCCCAAGGTCTACAAATACGTCACAATATGCCAAACATTAGCTATAGGCATTTAGGCATTTAATTCCAAACTAGCACTTAATTCTACAGAAATTTGGGCAGCATTTCTCCTGTAAATAGACCAACCCCGAGAATTTAACTCGGCCAAATCAACAACAACAACACCAACAACCAAACTAGCAACATCAATAATCAATCCGAAAAGCAATATAACATTAGTAACCCTCTTTTACATCATTCAACAACATTCATAATATTCAATTCAACGGCTTACATTCAAGCCAACATCAACGCTCATACATTCCAATACTAACCCGAACCCATACCAACAATATTCAAAGGCATTTTAAACAATTCATACAACATTTCAAACATCCCAAACAACATCCCAACTTACCCGAATTCTGCCCCAAACCCGAGAACACATCCGTAACACATCCCTCACTTCCAAATCATGATTTGCACCAACAATCCACACTCTAACAATGTCATTCTCATAAATATAAAAACTACATCAAATGCACAATAACCTCCAAATCAGCCTGCATCACTTACAACATCAATTCGAATCATTAAACTCTCATCGTCAACATAGAATTCATAACGACGACAATCGACATACTTAATCGAATTAATCCATTCTTGTCATATAATATGACCTATATTCGGCCAACACTACACATATACATATGTTGATGATTCTCATTCATTTCTTCACACTACACAACTAAACATGCTACATAGAATCAATTCATCATCTCAACACAACACACACACCTACACGGCCATACACACCATGCACGGCTCAACTCCAACATACCATATTTCATGAATTTCACCCATTTTAGCATACTACAACATGCATACACCATTCATAACACATAAAATAAGATTAAATCTTACCTTTTCCCTTCAACTTTACAACTTGGCTAGGGTGGTGAATGATGAAAACGAGTGATCTATTGGCCCAAACAACAACTCCACGTTAACTAGGGACCTCCAATTAGTGGATTTTCTTGAAGGAAATATTTTTGTGATGGCTCAATCTTGGTCTTGAAATTTGAGGGTTTGGCCGAATGGTTGCTATTGTTGTTCTTCAACTTCTTGATTTTTTCTAAGTGTTGAAATGGGAAAGATGACTACTTAGTCATCTTTTGTGCTTACATATATGAGTTGAACAAGTGTCCTTGGCCCACACATGTGTTGGACCAATTAAATTTGGCCACAAAATGTGTGGGACCAATTCCAAAGCTACACGGCCAAGGGCCTAAAAATGCATGATTTCCAACTTCCAATGATTCCACTTTTGGTCCCAAATTTTTCTAAATGTTCCATGCCAACAAATTCATGAACAACTTATGTCTTAAAATAAAATCGAAGGTCAAAAGTCCCGACTTTGTATCCCGGAATGGTTTTGTCCCTAACTTATCATAGTTAAACCAGATTGCCCCAACGTACAAAATACGGGATATAACACTACTGTCTCAATAATAATGCTGAGCTTAAAATGAAGTTTTGATGATTGACGAATTATGTATCCAGAGACAATCAAGTACAAAGAATGTTGAAGGAAGAAATTAAAGAACCAGAAGTCCATACAGATCTCCAAAGGGACTAGTGAAGCAGTCGCAACAGTAGAGGAATTGCTCAAGGAACATTGGAGACTGTCAAAGGAAAGCTATTTTGTGCCAACTGGGAGAATTGGAATTACTGACTTATTCCTATTCAATGAAAAGTTGGATTTCAAATTATGGAAATATTATCATAATTGAACACATGGAATTAGCATTGGAGTTGGAGAAGGAGAAGTCGTACGCGCAAACAAGGAAAGAAGGAAATTCGTATCAAATAAGGATTGGTTTTCGGACACATATGAAGCCAATACTTGAATGGAATCGCACAAGAAGAAGGCAGCAACCACTCCTATACAAATAGCACGCCAAGAAGCTTTGCAGCTACCACAACTATATCAAAGAGAGAGACCTCTAGAGTGAGAGTTGAGTTAACACCAGTGTCTCGAGAGAGCCAACTAGGATAGCCACAAAGAACATGTTCCTGTCAAGATATATATTTCAACCTTGATTTGTAATAGTTAGGATCTTTTTGTGGTTCCACTTATTTACTTTCTTAGTTGATTAGAGTAGGTATTATTTTGGGAGAGACTTCTTTGACTGTGTCACGACCCAAACTGGAGGGCCATGACGAGCACCTGACAATACTAGTCAAGCGCCATCTGACATACATCTATGACATCAACATAAACATAGGGGGGCCAGTAGGGCCATCATATGATACTCAATAGACTCATAAGGAAAACGTGTCTGTATTAAATAGTCCGAAAGACTCATATATATGGATATGCTAAACATACTACAGGAGCCAACAAGGCTGTCATGATCATCTGTGTGGCAATATATGAAACAACAGGACTGGACATTATCTTACTGCACATAACTGTCTACAAGCCTCTACTTGAAAACATAACATAACGTGGCCGAGACAAGGCCCCGCCATACCCATGCATATATAATCGTGCTGACCCCTGGCATCTTCGAAGCAAATGGAGTGCAATAATCTTAACCGCTGAGCTGACATCCTACTAGATGGATCGCCAACCTATCTCTGCAGACCTGCGGGCATAAAACGCAGCCCCTCCCCCCCCCCCCCCCCCCGTAATAGGGGAGTCAGTATGAATAATGTACCGAGTATGTAAGGCATAAGAACATCAAGTATATAAGAAATATGAGAGACATCTAAAACATGAAAGCTAATATGAATATCTGAATGCATCTGTGACTAACATCTGCAAATATCTGCTTAACTCTGTATAACTGAAAGTGCCTCTGAGGGCGTATGATGTGCATAGGTCATAATAAATCGTATATATTATAAATGTACAATATATCCATATCCCATATATTATATATATAACGTACAACCCAATCCATATATCATATAATAGTGCCGAGGAATGTACAGCCCGATCCATATATCATCATCATCACTGTGTGCCAGCTGATCAGGTGGTAATGCATATATAACGCCTATCCCTTTCCCATACCCCATTTACATATAATATACGCGTATATAGCGCCTTATGGTCATGGTTCAATGTGTATATGTATAAATAAATGCAATGCATAAATAAGATGAATAACTAGAACTCTCGGAGTGACATAAAGTCGTGGTATCTCTGATAAATATCGTTGAGCTAACATCATCAACATACGTAATCTCAAGACCCGTGAACAGAAGGAATAATCATAAAAGAGGTACCGGAACATCAAATATTAGAGTACTCCTAATGCTTCGAAGAGTGAGTAATATGGAAGTCTGTTCATACGTTTGTTCGTTCATATCATAAGGATCATGCCAAAATGAAAGAAAGGATAGCCTTAACATACCTGGATAATCTCCTTCTCAATCCACAACCAAACTTAACATAATCCTCTTGCGTCTACAATAAGTGAAATGATATCATCGTCAACATATAAGGTCATGACTATCGTATTTCGCTAATCTTATAACCTATGAAAAACGGGCAGCATTTCCCCTGTTTATACTACATCCCAAAAGACACCAAAGGTCATCAACAACCCAACAACAAAAACAACAACCAACAATAGCAACAACTACAATATAATCCAATATAAACCTCTTCGATTACTTTAAGAATCATATCGAGCGGCAAGCTCGTTTAACGAATAACAAAGCGCAATTCAAACCCAATTCTTCTTTCATAATTCATTTCACACCCTTCATAACATTATACTTATGTTTACCATATCCTTTTCCACCCAAAACATCATAAAGATAATCTCTAAATAGTCCATATATTTTAACTCTTCAACTTTCACTTCCGAGTCCTAGTTTTTACATGTTTTCCTTTTTCACTTCCTTCAATTAAAACATGAATAATCTTAACAACAATAGCCACAATATATTCAGGTTATATTCCATAATTTCCAGCAATTAGAAACCATATTTACATCTTCAAGACAGTCCAACAAACAACAACAACAAAACTACGATTTTCAGAAAAAAATTGGCCAACACTTTTCCTATATCTTTCGCTTCCCCTCCAATTTAACTCAACACCAAAACAACAAGAACAACATCAATAATAGAATATCCAAGTTATACCATAAATTTCCAGCCATAAAATACCACAAGAATAGAACCCCAAAACAGTCCACAAGAAGACAACAACACCTCATGCTATTTCAAGCACTAGCTTGTAGTTTTCATTCAAACAACTCAACCAACACTTGAATAAACTTAAGCACAAGCAAAGAGATAATATACTTACCTTATATAGCTACTGCTACTCGAAATCCAAGCATCCCTTAGTTAACAACAACACCTAATGTCACCACAACACCATAGAAGCTTTGTCCCTCACCTAAGCTAATCTTTAATGTAAATCTTGGATGAAAACACTTGGATTTACTCTTGGATATTCATGAACTTGGTAGAGAGGGTTTTGGGAGAGTTTAGAGAGAGTTTAGGGGTGAGAGAGGCGTAAAAAGAATTATTAAAAAAAAAAAATAGATTTCCCATTATATATTTTTCTGATTTTTATTGTTCACCCGTGTCACTGTTCATCCGCGTTACTGTTCATCCGTTTTACTATTCATCCAGTGGAATTATTTTAGGGACTCAATTTTTCTATCATTTTTCACAGATGGTCTCATTCCGAGCTTACATTAACCAACTTACGATATGAATGAAGCAAAAAAATTCTGAGGTGTCACATTCTCCCCCCATTAGGAACATTCGTCCTCGAATGTCAAAGTAGTGTCACAATTCATCTTTACATCACTGGCGCTAACATTGCTCTTGTACACTCATTGGTTTCCATTCAGCCTATGGCGCTAATCTTGCTTAATCTTTGTACCCAAGTCATAATTAACCTAATCGCCTTACATCTGTTGTCGCCTTCATTCCAATCTTTTACCTTTCATTATCTTATTAACTCACGATCACGATCTTGTCTTACAGGTTTCCGTCCTTGCCTATTATCCCTTTCCTCTAATAATCCTTCTCTTTCTTCGATCTCAGTCCATATTATGACATGTTTGCCGTAATATCGCTCTTATTAGAGTTTCTTCTTCACAGACCCGATTAATTTATTCAATTCAAACTGTTCTCTTTATTTTGCTTTTCAGTTCTACCTTGTACGAATCCCTTTATTATGCTTATGTATGAACTTCTCATCTCGACGTACGCTTACCTCATATATTTAAAGAAGTTTCACTTTCCATAATTCCACTTTAACTCTTGTCCTTCACATGACATTTCCCATTGAGCTAAATCTTTATTCTTTGGAATTAAACTTCCCTTTGACTAAGGTTCCCATTATAGTTCTGTTTTATTTTTTGCCCCATCATCATTCGTTACTGACAATTCATTGTTATGTCCTTTGTAATGTCCCACTCTTAAGCCATTACTATACATATTTCATAGATTGGAGATATTGTAGCCTTTAGTACCATCCATCATTACGTAGGAGTTCCATTATATCCTGGCTTAACCTTTGGTGATTATACCCCTCATATGGTATTTCTTCCTTACTTTTCATGTAACATAATTGTTCCCCGATGCACTTATCTTTCTTGATAATCACTTAACATCGATACCCATACTCTTTTGTTTTAGTATCTTGTATCTTTCTACTTCCAAACACTTCCTTTCTTCTCCAGTTATGAATCAAGTTGCTTTCGTATTCTTGTGGCTTATGGTTCCTTTAACTTATCATCCCAAAGTCTGTTTCATCGTCGCCCATTTCATATAACTTTGAATTCTTCATAGGCCATAATGCCATATATTCTATTACACCGATCATCCTTTACAGATGTAGACGTTTAAAACATTTCTTCCATTACTTCCATTCTCCTCGTCCTTTTCCCATAACTTGGATTTACAATCTTTTTGCCACATCTTTATTCTTACCGGTGTTTTCTTATATCCCATGTGATACCAATTGAATAGCTCCTGAGTATCCTCATAAGTAGTGTGAAGGGTGGAGTACTATCCGTTATCTTCCCCTTTATCATTACAATTATCATACGGGGACAACCGTCTTAACCCTCGAATTTACTTTGCGAACATTCTTCCCCTTCAAGTTTTGCTGATTATTCCTTTCGACTTTCTTTCCGAACTTATGTCGCCATTATCCCTTTGACTCATGACCCATATTATCCTTTTGAGTCCTTCGTTTCTCATTAGTAAGCACTTGTGGACATATTCCGTATTGTATCGAATCTACACTGACGTAAGGTGGTAGCTCATCACACCACTTCTATTCTTGTGCCAATACCGTCATTCGTCAAGCCCTTCCGTATTCCTCTTTCAATTCTTTCCTTAATACTCTTATCCTAGATCATCCTTGATCTTATCAGTACATTATCGTCATTTAATCCATGACTCTTCACAAATTTTCTTATATTCATGTCGTATCGCTGGCAATTTCGCCAATATGTTGTCGTCATCTTACTCCTGACTATACAACCATTTCCTTGCATCCTTTTTCCTTAATTTCCACTCATAAAATAATTATTCCTTAATTATCATGCTCACATTCGGTAGTCCTGTGTCTCACAGTCGTCCCTTTAACTTATATCCTTTATTTACTCCAAATTCTCTTTCTTAAGTTAAAATCACCACTTACATTCGCGTTCTCTTTCTCTCCTGGATACTTATCCTTCTATTCTCTAGCCTCTGTTGTCGCTAAATCTTATAACGAAGATTCCCGTCATAATTTCTTTATCATGGTCTTATCCTCACTTAATTTCACAAACTTAAGTCTACCCTCCACATTTTACTTTAGACGTATTCACCACTTGCTAACTGCTCAGTATAACATTCACCAACTTGTTCTGGTATCGCATTCCCATCTTAACTTCTTTAGAGTATCTTACTCGATTTACTTCCCAAATATTGCAAGAAAATATATCTTTCCTCCGTCAAAGGTCATTCTAGTTACCATGCCTTATAGGTTCGGATTACTCATTCCTAAATCGCTTCCTTTCCCTTTTTTTTCAATGTTTATCCAATATTTCTTTTCTTCCTCCCATTGCACGTCTTAATCATTCACTCTTGTTTATTTTCCTTATTTTGGGGTAGCTTGGGATGTTTGGAGGGCACTTTGGAGAGTTTGGGGAGAGCTTAGGGTTCAGTTTTAAATACAAATGAAGCCCCAAGTCGAGCACCTCAATTTATAACATTTCACAATTTCAGCCGACACCATTTCCACAGACTGTCGCAGGCCGTGAATAATTCCACGGTCCCTTAAATTGAATCGTGAAAAGGAGGTTAAAATTTCAAGTTCTGTTTTGGTTTCACGGTGGTAGCTCCACCTTCCCAGGGACCGTCAAAAATTCCATGGACCGTGGAAACCAACCGTGGATTTGCCTCCTTTGGATTTTCCGACGAAATGTATTCTTTCCGATCCGATCGACTCCAAACTTTCACATCCTTTACTAAACATGTTTACAATCATATATTTACCCTTTCCTTTACTCCAACTAATTGTCCCTTCTTTTTCTTTAACACTCTTTCCATATCAATCATAGAAATCTTCCTTTGCATACCCATTTCTTATTTAATCCAGAATTCAAGGGGACATCCTTCCTAATCCATCATCTTAAAGCGTCGTAGGGATTTCAGGTTATTATCTTCCTCAATTCCTTATTCATAAACACACTCAAAACTCTTCCCTTCTTTCATCATAAAAAAAAAAACACTCCTACCTCGTAGCAACCATGTGCCCTTCTTCTTATTTTCTCATTGTACCATCTTACTATTCACCCTTCCTCATTTAAGGTCGCCTCTTAACTTCTACGCTTAAGAACTCGTCATCAACTCCTTTTTCCGACCATTCATTATTAAGTCATATTCATCTTGCCATAACATTTTTCACCCTTTTAAAATGCACAAGAATCTCATGGCTTCTCTTAAATTCTAGGAAAATTTTGGCAGAGTTTCCCCTGTAATTCTCACTATTCTAAACCTGCACACAACCCAGAAATTATGTCCAATGCCTCACAGGGCCATATATATATATATATATATATATATATATATATATATATATATATATAAACTTAGCCACACAGGGCTATCAATGTCGAGTAAAAGTGCGACGTAGTAAAACTTACCTCATGTAGCGCATCTGCACATCCTTTTTACAGCTTCGAGCCATAGCATCTAACTTTTGTTAACCCATTCCCTTAGATTTTCCTAGTCGCAATTACGGGACACTTATCACTTTACTAATTCTTTCAACTTCCTTTATCCGCAATCTTACAAGTCGAATTCATCATTGGGTTAAACTTTATTCGATTCTCCCATCTTTCTTTACAATAGACATATCTCGATTAGTCATACAATCCTCTTTTTTAATATAAAAGTCTCCATTACTTAATCAATAACCACAAACTTTAACACATTGTCTAGTCATAATCTTAAACTTTAATTTTTTTTCTTAACATCGACTCCTTACTTCTTCCCTCGAACAAATTAATAACTCTACCCATTATCGCCGACACATTTTACAAATATTTCAGAAGTATACTCATTGCATTATAGCATTTCATCAAAACCATAACTTTACCTCCCTTTGTCTCCACAGAATACATAACTCAAAATGGATTCGTCTCATATGAGTACTTAGTCCCGTAGCCCCCGAATCACTAGTCATCTCTCCCGCAGAAGCCATCTTTCAACTATAAAACAATCAATGGTTAGTAGAATGAATCTTATTTCTTATGACTTGGTTCTATCGCACGATCTAAGAGATGAAAATAAAGTAACCATCCTAAATGTCCTGTAGCCTCCCAATTATAAATGTGGCGCGCAACACATTCATAAGTGAGACTCTACTAGACACGACTTATAGACAACCCTAGGACAAAACTGCTATGATACCAAGTTTGTCACGACCCAAACTGGAGGGCCATGGGGGGAACCTGACCGTACTAGTCAAGCACCACCTGACATACATCTATGACATCAACATAAACATAGGTGGGCCAATAGAACCATCATATGATACTCGATAAACTCATAAGAAAACGTACGTATTAAATAGTCGTCGAAAGACTCATCTATATATATAAATACCGAAAATATATACGAGCCAACAAGGCTATCTAATCATCCAAAATACATATGAAACAACAGGAATGAACATTATCTGACTGTACATGACTGTCTACAAGCTTCTACTGGAAAACATAATATAACGTGGCCGAGACAAGGCCCCGCCACACCCATGCATATATAATCATGCAGACCCCTGGAATTTTTGAAGCAAATGGAGTGCAACAATCTTAACCGCTGGGCTGACATCCTACTAGATGGATCACCAACTCAAAATCTCGTAATTAAAAAAAAAAATAGGTGAGTCGGGACACGAATAATGTACCGAGTATGTAAGGCATAAGAACATCAAGTACATAAGAAATATAGACATCTCTGACATGAAAGCTAATATGAATATTTGAATCTTTCGATCTAACATCCGTAAATATGTCGTTAACTCGCATATATTAAAGTGTCTCTAACGTATGTATGATATGCATCAGGTAATATATATAAATGAAATGAAATAACAAACCCAATCCATATCTCATATCATCCCGCCGAGGAACGTATGGCTCCATCCATCCATATATCATATAATATAACTCGAGGAAAGGTCGTGCATAGATAACTCCATATATATATATATATATATATATACGTGTAGGTCGTGCATAAGCAACTCCATGACCCGTAATATATATATATATATATATATATATATATATATATATATATATATATATATATATATATATATATATATATATATACGTGCACGTCGTATAGCGGGTCAAAAATGTGTAATATATATATATATATAATGCATAAATAAGATGAATAATAGAACTTTCGAGTGACATAAAGTCGTCTCTCCGATATCTCTATGAAACATCATCAACATACTTAAGGCATAGGCCATGAGAAAAGAATAATCATAAACAAGAGCACTTGAACATCAAAAATATGACAATCTCTAATGCTTCGACAAATCTCTAGTCATAATGTTTGTTCGTTCATATCATATATGGATCATGCCAAAAAAAGAAAGGATAGCCTTAACATACCTGGATAATCTCCTTCTCAATCCACAACCAAACTTAACATAATCCTCTTGCGTCTACAATAAGTGAAATGATATCGTCGTCAACATATAAGGTCATGACTATCGTATTTCGCTAATCTTATAACCTACGGAAAAACGGGCAGCATTTCCCCTGTTTATACTACATCCCAAAAGACACCAAAGGTCATCAACAGCCCAACAACAAAAACAACAACCAACAATAGCAACAACTACAATATAATCCAATATAAACCTCTTCGATTACTTTAAGAATCATATCGAGCGGCAAGCTCGTTTAACGAATAACAAAGCGCAATTCGAACCCAATTCTTCTTTCATAATTCATTCCACACCCTTCATAACATTATACTTATGTTTACCATATCCTTTTCCACCCAAAACATCATAAAGATAATCTCTAAACAGTCCATATGTTTTAACTCTTCAACCTTCACTTCTGAGTCCTAGTTTTACATGTTTTCCTTTTTCATCATTTCACTTAAAGATATGAAAAATTTTAAGAACAGCAGCCACAATATAGTCAGGTTATATTCCATAATTTCCACCAATTAGAAACCATATTTACATCTTCAAAATAGTCCAACAAACAACAACAAAAAAAGTACAATTTTTAGAAAAAAAATTGGCCAACACTTTTCCTATATCTTTCGCTTCCCCTCCAATTTAAATCAACACCAAAACAACAAGAACAACATCAACAATAGAATATCCAAGTTATTCCATCAATTTCCAGCCATAAAATACCACAAGAACACAACCCCAAAACAGTCCACAAGAAGACAACAACACCTCATGCTATTTCAAGCACTAGCTTGTAGGTTTCATTCAAACAACTCAACCAGCCCTTGAATAAACTTAAGCACAAGCAAAGAGATAATATACTTACCTTATACAGCTACTGTAACTCGAAATCCAAGCATCCCTTAGTTCACAGCAACCCCTAATGTCACCACAACACCATAGAAGTTTTATCCCTCACCTAAGCTAATCTTTAATGTAAATCTTGGATAAAAACACTTGGATTTGCTCTTGGATATTCATGAACTTGGTAGAGAGGGTTTTGGGAGAGTTTAGAGAGAGTTTAGCGGTGAGAGAGGGGTAAAAATAATGATTGAAAAAAAAACCGATTTCTCGTTATATATTTTTCTGATTTTTACTGTTCACCTGTGTCACTGTTCATCTGCGTCACTGTTCATCCGCATACTGTTCATCCAGTGGAATTATTTCAGGGACTCAATTTTTCCATCATTTTTCATGGATGATCTCATTCCCGAGCTTACATTAACCAACTTACGATTTGAACGAAGTAAAAAATTTTCGAGGTGTAACAGACTGAGTAGTCATTGAAGAGAAGAATTAATTGGGTAAAAGCGGGACTGTTGGCAACAGTTCCTTAGGTGTTACAAGGTTGGTTGTAAACCTTGAATTTGTTGAGCTCAAGTTTAGTAATGTTTGGAAAAATTCTTACATCGTGATTTTTCTTTCTTTGAGCAAGGAGCATTTCCACGCTAAAATACTTGTGTTGATCTATATTCCGCACTTTAACTTCTTGCATAGTAACTCAAGGAACCTGGGTTTTTAGTGCTTAGGTTATAGCCCCGTTTAACAATTGGTAACAGATCTAGTTTATTCTACAAAAGCTAGCACCTTGAAAAATAGTCGCACCTCCTAGAGTACAAGAAGGCCAATCAACTACAAGACCACGATGCTTCAATAGAAAATATTATGGCTGGTGGAAAGCAAGAATAGAAGACTTCATAATTGGTTAGGATCCCAAACTTTGGGAAGTCATCATGGATGGTCCCTTAATTCCTATGACCACAGATGAGAAAGGGAAGAATGAGCCGAAAAAGAGATAAGAGTATACCGACAAGGATATCAAGATGATCCAAACCAATGCCAAGGCAAAAAAGATTTTTATCTGTGGCATTGGACCTGAAGAATACATTAGAATCTCCTCATGTAAAATTGCAAAAGAATAGAGATAGTCTCCAAACCACATACGAAGGAACAAGTTAGCTCAAGAAAGCCAAAATTGCCCTGCTAAATAGGAAGGAGCATGGGAGAAAGGGCGTATAACCAGAGATATTAGGGAGGAATAATAAGTGGATGAAACTTTGCTTCAGAATATTGAACAGATTTCTAGGCAAGGTGATCTATCACCAAGATCATATATAAAAGACAATACAAAGGTCAAGAAGCGAAGAACTACTGACAAATCATAATCGACTAGGGTTGTATCAGAGAGACATGTAACTAAAAACAGTTCTAAATGATGATTAAATCATTTATCAGGAACATAAGATCAGTGAACACACAACATGCCTTTCATAGGTTTCAAATGTTAAATACACCACAAGTTTTTTTTAATTGCTTTGATGGAACCATTTTAACAAGATAAACATATCCACAAATACAAAAGGAGGCTAGGGATAAATCATGCCACTGCTAACTTTAAGATTTGGTAATTTGTGGTAGATAAGGTGGATGTACAAATTCTGATGGATACGGACCAAATAGTGACACTCAAGCTATTATTAAGAGTTCAACAGGTACATGATCAGAACTTTATATATGCAAAATGTGATGCCACTGAAAGATTACAGCTGTGGGATAATATTATATATCAAATTACTAGTACTCCCTCTGTTTCAATTTGTTTGTCTAATTTTGACTTGGCATGGAGTTTAAGAAAGTAAAGAAAACTTTTAAAACTTGTTGTCTTAAACTAAAGATATGTAGTAGAATGTACTAAAATTTCTTTTAATTTTGTGGTCTTAAACATGTCATGTGAAAAGTTGAAATTAAAGAGTTTAAAAAAAAGCGAATTTATTTTTAAACAGGCTAAAAAGGAAAATAAGACAAACAAATTGAAACGGAGGGAGTAATGTCACACCCCGATCTCACTAGGGTGTGATGGGCACCCGACCCCGTAACCGGAGCCGAGCGAACCCACTGACTCTTACTACGTACTAAATTTTTTTTTTTGAATCTCTAAGTCAAGTATACATAATAGGATTGCTGAAAAATTCCTTGTCGCTTTCAAATCAAATAAAATATGAATCGTAAAAAACTCGTATCATAGCACGGATTGACTCCCGAACCCACGACTATGTCCGCAAAGTCTCTAACCCCGGACAAGACATCATAGCATAGCACACCGACTCGACGACACCTGCACGATTGGAGTTGCCAACTTCGCCGGACATCATCCGCCCCGGCTTCGTCCGTCTGGGTGTACCGCGTTTTATGAAACGCAGCCCCCGAAGAAGGGGGCCGCACGAGCAATGTACCGAGTATGTAAGGCATGAACGAACATGGTATGAAAAGTAGGAGAGCATGTCATGTAAGAGAGTATACGTATATATGGAGCATGTCATGTACGAAGTCAGAACTCCGTAGGTATGAGTGCCTCTTAAGGCGGAATCATGCATGCTTACTGCGCGGAACGTGCAGCCGATCCATATACTATCTTTAAGGAACGTGCGGCCCGATCCATACATCTTTGCGCGGAACGTGCAGCCGATCCATTTGTATATACATGTACGTATTCTTTCTTGAAAAACATCTCATTTTCATATATAAAGAAAATTT
>NW_026714483.1:0-24189 GCF_029784015.1 Lycium ferocissimum | reverse complement strand
GTCATGTGTTCAAATACGTAATAACAACTTCCTACAAAAAGACAAAATTCTCATTTACCGACTATTTCCGGTCTCAATAACATGGATCAAATCATAAATGCACTCTCGGAATGTATTCGTATAATATAACATGTACCTCGTAGCATAGAAAGTCTCTTAGCCGCCACCACAACCTATTGCCCATAATCTTGTCATAATACGCTCGCACCCCACAACTTATCCTTCTTTCAATATCTCACACAACACCGCTAACGGTAAAAGAAACCACTAAAAACAAATTACTCACTATAAATTTAAGTCATGAATTTTTCTTGTCCGAAGAGAAAGGAACTCCGTACCGCTCCAAGTTGTTTTTGTCCAACCTGAACCTTATCAGGGCCTATCACACTTATTTTCTTAATAAAATAGCATTGTCTTCTTGAGCTCAAACTACCCAACTAGAGACGATATCGATATCCTTATGAAGCCTTAAAAAACATGATTTGCACACCATACTTCCATTTGAGCAACTTTCTTCGAGCTCAATTATCGCACTTGTTTTTACAATAGATATTGCAAGTCAAAGTTTCATCTAGCTCCACTTTTTCGGACCGAATCATGGCTATCATTACGAACATATGATCTAAGCATGGACACGTGAAGCATGAGATATGAACAACAGACAATCACAGGGCTAAAGCAAGTTCACATGCACCAACCTGATTCAATCCAAATCCCACAAGAAACAATATACCTAAAACTCTGCTTACCGTTCGACTGAATCTCATAACTCATTTCATATTGAAAACTTTCAAACTACTTCTTTTCTAAGCTCTAAATCACAATCTTGTTTATCACTGTAAGACTTTTGTCTACTCTATGCTATCCAAAATCGTTCCCGCATTCAATGCAACCTTCTTCAAGGCTTGCTAATCAAAGTCTAGACCCAACTACTCGGATTTAGAGTGTTCAACGAACTAGATAGAGTAAGACTTTAGCATTCATATAAAACCTAAAACGACAAGGTTTGCATACTGAGTTAGCAACTACTATCATACACGAACTCGGTCAAAAGCAACTGATCATTAACCACTTATCAGGTAATATCTATCCGACTAGTGTTAAGACTGGACACCTAAGGATGGCACAATCCAAGCGCCACAACCACAATCCTATGGTGAAACACATCCACCAATCTTACAAACGGTAACGCTCGAAACACCTCTAAACCTTCCCACATAATGCTCTCACATACAACAATGTTAGTGTTATAATCCGTATTTTGTACATTGGGACAATCCGGTTTAACTATGATAAGTTAGGGGACAAAACCATTCCAGATACAAAGTCGGACTTTTGACCTTCGATTTTATTTTAAGACATAAGTTGTTCATGAATTTGTTGGCATGGACCATTTAGAAAAATTTGGGACCAAAAGTGAATAATTGAAAGTTGAAAATCATGCAAAATAGGCCATGTTGGCCGGTGGTGTGGGAAATGGTCCCACATATTTTGTGGACAAATTTAATTGGTCCAACACATGTGTGGGCCAAGGACACTTGTTCAACTCATATATGAGAGCACAAAAGATGACTAAGTAGTCATCTTTCCCATTCTCATACTTAGAAAAAAAAAATCAAGAAGTTGAAGAACAACCACAACAACCATTCGGCCAAGAACAAGAAAAACCAAGTCCAAAATTAGCCATCACAAAAATATTTTCTTCAAGAAAATCCACTAATTGGAGGTCCCTAATTATCGTGAAAGTGTTGTTGGAGCGAACAAACCATCCGTTTCATCAATCGCAAACCCTAGCCTAGTTGTGAAGTTGAAGGAGCAAGGTAAGATTTAATCTTGTTTTTATGTGTTTGTGAATGATGTATGCATGTTGTAGTTTGTCAAAATGGAGGAAATTCATGAAATATGGCATGTTGGAGTTGAGGCCGTATGTGTAGTGTATGGCCGTGTAGGTGTGTGTGTTGTGTTGTGTTGAAGTAATGAATTAAAGTCTAGTTAGCATGTTTTGATTGTTGTAGAGTGAAAAAATGGATGAGAATCATCAATATGTGTATGTGTAATGTTGGCCGAATGTGGGTCATATTATATGACAATGAATGGATCAATTTAATTAGTGTTTGGTTGTTGTCGTTGGTGAATTCTACGTTGATAATGAGATTCTAATGACTCAAATTGATATTGTAAGTGACTGCGGGCTGATTTGGAGGTTATTGTGCATTTGATGTAATTTGTATATTTATGAGAATGACATTGTTAGAGGTGAATTGTTGGTGCAAATCATGATTTGGAAATGAGAAATGTGTTATAGTTGAGGTTCTCGGGTTTGGGGCAATTTCGGGTGAGTTGGAGTATTATTTGGGATGTTTGAAATATTGTGTGAATTGTTTGAAATGTTCTTGAATGTTGTTGGTATGCGTTCGGACTAGTATTTGAATGTATAAGCATTGATGTTGGCTTGAAGGTAAGCCGTTGAATTGAATGTAATGAATGTTGTTGGATTATGTACAAAGGGTATTTAATGCTAGAATTCATTTTGAATTGATTATTGATGTTGCTAGGTTAGTTGTTGGTGTTGTTGTTGTTGATTTGGCCGAGTTGAATTCTCGGGTTGGTCTATTTATTGTGGGAAGTGCTTTGCAAATTTCTGTAGAATTAAGTGCTAATTTGGAATTAAATGCCTAAATGGCTATAGCTAATATTTGATATCCGTTGACGTTGTGTAGATCTTGGGGAGTCCGAGACGTAGGTTGGGATTAGCTTGAGAGCGGACGAGGTATGTAAAGCTCAACCCTTCCTTCTTGGCATGCCTTAGTTGTAAATAGGCTATGACACGAGCCTCGAGAAAACTTCTATTCTCGCAATCCGAGCATGTTTATGACTCTTATTTGTTCCTTGGAATTCGTATGCTTGATATGATGAAATATTGGCCCTTATGTCTTTGGAATATTTGATTTTCAAATGTTGCATAAAAAGTTTTGTTTTTAAAGAGTTCCGTAACTACGAACGACCGTAACTTTCATAGAAAGGCTCGGATTGCCTCAATATGTTCGTAGGAGATTGTATGGCGTATGATGAGTATGTTTTCCATAGGCGGGCCCGGCTCGGGTCGACACCCGTCCGTGGGTCCCGCGACTCTCATTTTTGTAATCCTGATGACTTTTGAAAGAATTTGGTTTGGCTATTATTCCGATTTCCAAGTATGGTCATTTTACTTATCTTTTCGAGTCATGATAATGATTTTATACATATGGTTACTCACGACTCTGCTCGTGCATTCCGTTGTATCTTCAAACGAGTGCCGGGCCGGTTCTGTTATCGTGCACACTTTGTTATACTCCGGTGTTATGCTGTGTTATGGTTCACCGAGCCCCTCGCCAGAGGGCCGGGTTCCGCTTATATTTGGTGTTATGTGTCTGTGTATGGCGTTATGTCGTGTTATGATGTGTATATGAGGGGATATGGAGATTTGAAACTTTCTGGTGTTATGCTGTGTTATGGCACCGATGACGGGCGGGCGACCATATTTTTTGAGCCCTATGCATGATTTGTATTTGGAAAGTAAACATTTTGGTATTTTGGATATGCACTTACTTTCTGTACCTCTGTTTCGATTATGACTCAGATTTGTTTATCGTATCTTCGCCGCATACTCGCACATATTTCGTACCGACCCACTTTCTTCGGGGGCCGCATTTCATGCCCGCAGTACGACGCGCACGCCCGTGATCCGCCGCCCAGGACACCTATTCTATTGTTTTGGAGTGCTCCTTTATTCTCGGGAGCCCACATTTTGGTATATATTCGTTCGTTGCATATGTATGTCTTTGTTCAGGGGTACGGCGGGGCCCTGTCCCGTCATAAGATTCTGTTTGTCTGTTTAGAGGTCTGTGGACATATATGTGGGTTATGCCTATTCTGTACAGGTGTGTTTGTATGTTATATGTTCTGGGCGATCCTATTCCGCCGTGCCTTGTTCGCTTGCATTTGTATATATTTTGGGTCGTTGCGCCATTTGATAGCCTTGCCGGCCGATATATATATGTTTGTGTTGAGATGTGTTTGAGACAGCTTGAGATAATTTGAGATGTCATCGATATTTGTATACGCATAAGCCATCTATATGTGATTCGGTTTGATGAATGTGTTTGGGTGCCCGCCTAGGCACTAGTCACGGCTGCCACGGGTTGGGTCGTGATTTATTTATCGATCTTGCTCGTCCTCGGAATGTCCTTTCTCATCACCAATAAGTCTTGTTTATCGGTGTTGTGCACCACATCTATAAGATTGAGTCCGTATTTAAATGTTATCTTTCCTTTTCCGATCTTAGATCGTGCATAGAGCTTTATGTTATCGGGATGACGCTTCTTAACGATACATGTTGTGTTTTATATTCAATGCCTCCCGAGAAGGCTGCATGTGCTTTCGAGGATACATTAATTTGGAGACCGCCAGTCCCGAGTTACTAGGAGCCCGATGGTGCGGGGCTTTGTCATTAGCTAAATAAAGCCCCGGCTCCCAGGACCGAGTATGTTGATTCGGAAGAGGGGTTGAGAGGCCCGATGATTAGAAGTCGAAAATGGCTCCACCCCCAACGGTGATTCGAGTGCCTAAGAATGCCTCTAGCTCCCCGCCCGGGGGTGGAGGATGGGGCCATGCGAGTCCCCCCGGGTCACGATTCATAGACCCGATTGGAATTAAGAAGGCCTTGCATTGCATCATATCGGGGGCGGACATCGCATATCATTTTATCTCCTTGTTTGCTATTGTGATTTGTTTAATGATTGCCAGTTTTACCTTAATTGCATAATCGAGAACTTGTTAGAGTTTATCGGACGGATGAAGCGTACATTACGGTTGATTAAGGCGAGAGATTGAGTCTTTGAGATGTTGTTATCTTTATTATTTTGCACTAATAGTGGTTAAGTGTGGAAGTATTGTCGTAGTGAGGGTGCCACTGTTGCCAGTGTGGGGTCGATCAATGATGCCTTTCGGCCGAGTATGTGCTTGCTCCTTGTACTCACGGCGAGCCGCAGTAGCAGCACTCTTTTCGTTATCGAGACGAGAGGGCTAATACCGTCAACATTAGCAGAGTTTAGAGTTTGATTCGGCGGCGGATATGCGTCCGCTTATGTAGCCGATATGGCAACCGGATGCACCCGTATGTGATGGGACTAGATCCCTATTTGGTCGATAGTTGTTTAGTGATGGGCGGCCATACGGTATGGATATTGCCCGTGTACTAGGCACACGCCCGGGGGTTGGAGGACCTTATTATGTTTTATGACGTTGACCGATAGAGATTATGATAGGGGGACCAAGAGGGCTAGATTTTCCGGGTTATTCTCGAGAGTTTCGAGGCGGGGGCCCTCGGCGAGAGCAGAGGATGGCCTCCCGGCCAAAGACGGAGCACACCCTCGCGGTTCGCCGGCGGGAGATCGGGGGTGCAGATATTCGAATCGGTGCCGTAGCAAGACTTGATTCAATTTCAAGGGCCACAAGGGGACAGGTTCCGCACATATGAGGCCACCCAGACCTCCGTGTCCTCACTGTGGGAGGCAGCACCCTGGAGAGTGTTTGTCACGACCCGACCTACGGGCCGCGACGGGTACCCGAGGCCGACCACCGAGCACCCCTCATTCTATTGCTTAACCTGTCTTTATTAATTTCTCTTATCGTTTATAATCATAAAAAACGACTTTCATATAGAACATACTACTTATATACGTAGGCCCTTTTACTGGCTATCGAAATAATAATAATATACATAGGCTTTCATTTACATAATGACTATGGGACCATACTACCCACACATACGCATCTACGAGCCTCTACTAGAATCACCGAACATATGGACGGACATATTTAGACCTCGCCGTGCCCAAAATATATGTACACAAAATGATGTCTCGAAATAGCACCTCCGGAATAAAGGAGGGCTTCGCAACTCCGTTGATGGCTACGTTGAATCGTGCATCGTTCCCCGTCTACACCGTGGGATGAACAGAAAGTAAAGAGAGAAGACGTCGGTTCTAATATTGTACTGAGTATGTAAAGCATGAGCAGTAATGATAGAGAAACATAACGGTAATATATGAGATAACATAAGATGGGAAACATTAACATTCTCTTCATAATACTTACTTGCTTTCCGTAAGGACGTTCCATGTTCTATTTCGTGCTCGTATACAAACATTCATATCTTTTACTTACTTACCTTTCGTATCTAGTCTCCTGTCATACTCATGCTCGTATCACGTGCTTCGCATATACATGGCCCCTTACGGCACTCACATGGTATTAACATATCCGTATTCTAATCACTATCTTGTACATAGCATAAGCGTACTCGTAAAGATATCATATACTTATCTCATTCGTACTCACATGAATGTGACGCATATGGTATAATTATGCAAAACATAATCGTATTCGTAATGGTGTCATACATGTAGCATACTCATACTTCTATAGATTAGTATCATTCGTACTTTAAGAGCATGATGGAATCGCTAGGATACGTACTCGGCCCTCTCGGCTCGATGACATTGCGTATACGTACTCGGCCTCTTGGGCTCAATGGGATCCCCGAGATTCAAACATCACCCTCTTGGGCTCGATAGGCTTAGGATTATACGTACCGACCCTCATGGGCTCGATAGACTTGATGGCAATCGTACTCGGCCCTACGGGCTCGATACATACATATATACATATATATCATATAGGGGTATCATGACCTTAACATATCTAGTCATCATCTTGCATTCATCATAAACATACATACACTTATCATAATGTCGCATCTATTTATACACATTTGATCATTATCCGTATTCGGCCTCATAGGCTCGACAACATATCTTATTCGGCCACGAGGGCTCGATCACATCACATACATCTCATATCGTACATGCATCATCATATCGTCATAATACATATATTTGTGCATAGACACCATATACTTCATATACTTGTCATCATACATTATCGTAGGTTCATTGCTATCATTTATTTCATGAACATATTATTCTTTCATCTTTAATCGTGTCATAATCGCATTGTAAGTGTCACGACCCAACCCCGTAGGCCGTGACTAGTGCCCGAGTTGGGCACCCAAACACACTCATCGAACCCAAATCATACACAGCTGACTTACGCGTATGCAAAAATCAAACTGTTTCAAACACATCTCAAACCCATTCATATACATATATACATATATCGAAAGCCGACAGGGCTATCCGATGGCGCATTGGCCCAAAACATATAATATACAAACACACCTGTACAGGGTAGGCACACAACCCACATATACGTCTACAGGCCTCTAAACAAACCAACAGAATCATATGACGGGACAGGGCCCCGCCGTACCCCTGAACACACACACACATATGCAACGAACGAGTATGTACCGAGATATAGGCTCCGGGATAAAAGGAGCACTCCAACACAGCAGAATGGGTCTCCTAAACTGGCGGATCGCCAAACTGGTCGTCTGTACCTGCGGGCATGAAACGCAGCCCCCGAAGAAAGGGGGTCAGTACGAAATATGTACTGAGTATGCAAAGCAGAAAATACAGTAAATAAATCGGGTCACACTCGAAACAGGAGTACCGAAAGTAAGTACATTTCCAAACTGCCAAATGTTTATTTTCAAAATAGAAAGCATGCAAAAGGGGCACGTAAAATATGGTCGCCCGCCTGTCGATGGCGCCATAACACAAGATAACACCTAAGGTTTCAAATCTCCGTACAACCCCGAACGCAACACATCATCACAACACATCATAAGTCATATCACAAAGATAACTCCATAAACGAAACCCGGCCCTATGGCGAGGTCTCGGAACCGTAACACAAAGATAACACCGTAATATATCATAGTGCGCACGACAACAAAACCGGCCCGGAACCGGCGAACGATGTACCAACAAACCGCACGAGCAGAGTCGTGAGTAACCATATGCATAAAATCATTATCATGGGTTCAAAAAGTAAGTAAAATGACCGTACTTGGGAAATCGGGAAAATCGTCATACCAAACTCTCTCAAACGTCATCAGAAAAGTACAAAGGAAGGTCGCGGGACCCACGGACAAGTGTCAACCCGAGCCGGGCCCGCCTATGAAAAACATACTCATCACACGTCATACAACCTCCCACGACGATATCGAGGCAATCCGAGCCCTTAGCCGAAAGTTATGAGCGTTCGTAGTTTCAACATCGTTAAGAATAGAACTCTTTTGAAAACCAAGTTTTTATGCAACTTTAAAATCAATTTTTCCAACAACATCAAAAACCAATATTTTCTCACATCAACATACGAGTACCAAAAGACAAACGCGAATCATAGACATGCTCGGATTATGAGAATGGAATTTCCTCGAGGCTAGTATCGTAGCCTATATTGAACTAAGACATGCCAAAAGAAAGAAGAGTTAAGCTTTACATACCTCGCTCGCACACAACGCTAATCCAACTCAAACTTATATCTCGAACTCCCCAAGATCTACATGACATTAATAAATACCAACGTCAACCAAGCATTTAGAAATTCATCTCCAGCTAACACATAATCCTACGGAAAATTGGGCAACACTTCCTTTATAAATAGACGAACCCCGAGAATTCAACTCGGCCAAATTCAACAACACAACAACACCAACAATCATTCCAATAATATCCATAATCAATTCAAACATATTTGAACACTAAAATTCTTCTCCACACATTCCGACACATTCCAATTATGCTTACTACAACTACATACTTACAAACCAATATGTAATCAAACTAACGCATATTCAATTATCAATCCAAAACCATTCAAACAACATTCAAGAACTCTTTAAATAATTCATGCAATATTTCCAATAACCCAACAAATACTCCAATCCACCCGAAATGGTCCCCAAACCCGAGAACCTCAACTCTAACACATTTCTCGGTTTCAAATCATGATTTGCTCCAACAATTCATACTCTAACCATGCCATTTCCATAAATATAAAAATCACACTAAACACACAAAATCTTCCAAAACAGCCCATAACACTTACAATACCAATTTGAACCATTAAACTCTTATTTCCAACATAAAATCCACATAACAACAACAACCAAAACTTTAAGAAATTTGATTCATTTCTTGGCACACATGAAGGCCATATTCGGCCAACACCAACCTTACACACATAAGGATAATTTCATTCTTTTCTTCACATTACAACAATCAAAACATGCAAACTAGAATTAATTCATTGCTTCCAACACAACATACACACACACGGCTAAACCCTATATGCACGGCCAAACTTCAACTTGCCATATCTCATGAATTTCATCCATATCAACATACAACAACACACATAAACCTTCCATAACTCATAAAACATGATTAGAATTTACCTTTCTTCACAACTCCTTCACTTGTCCAAAGTTGGCCAAAGACGAAAACGAGTAATCCGACGCTTGAAACGACAACTCCACGTTATCAAGCACCTTCCAATTAGTAGATTTGCTTAGGAGAAATAATTTTGGAATGGCTTAATCTTGGTCTTGAAAATTTGCTCCTATGGCCGAATGGTTGATGGTTTGGTTTCTCCAAGTTTCTTGATTTTTTCCTAAGTCTTGAAGATGATATAATGGTCCATTAGTCATCTTTTCTTTTACATATAATAGCCAACCATGTGGCCATGGCCCACTCAAAGGTGGCCGGCCACATGGCCAAGTTTTACTCCCTCCAATTTTTTCAATAATTGGCCAACTTCTCATATTTCATCTTTGGTCCCGAATTTCTTAAATGTTTCCATACCAATAACATCACACATACTTAGGTCTTACGACAAAATCGAAGGTCACACGTCTCGACTTCGTATCCCGGAATGGTCTTAACCCTAACTTATCATAGTTAACCCGAATCGTCCCGACGTTCCAAATACGGGATATAACAAAGAAGCACATCATATTTTAGCATTCTTACATCACATATAACTATACATATCCTTAACACATACATTTGAACTCAAGACGTCTACATTTATATCGGGGTGACATAAGGTCGTGGACCCCGACTTCGTTATGGAACATTCATACGTATTCTCGCCTCACCTTGAAGGAACAAGCATAAGGTGAGTGGGCATAATGATCAATGCCATTAGATTACATATATAGCGTCATTAGCGTCTTAGAGCATCATACCGTAGACTATAACATCTCTAGTCTTTAGCTTACTACCATCATTATCGTTATCATGCTCATAGCTTATCTCTTATCTCGTATGGCTATCCATGAGTGAGGACTCTTGACTTTCTTGGAGATGGGACATTCGTAGTAAGGAGGAATTTCATGCCATAGAAGTCATGCCTTGGAAAGAAAGGGCTAAGCTTTACATACCTTTGTCGTTTAGCTTATTCTATCGCTTGCTCGTTCTCCTTTAATGCTCTCGTTTACCTTCAATGGAATTCGTATCAACATTAGCTATATCAATTACAAGAACGTACTTCTTAAGGCTAAAGAAAATCGGGCAGCGTTTCCTTTGTTTATACTACTTTCCGCCATATTCCATATCAACCCTCAACCATCCACAACAACAATCATAATACCATACTCAACAATCGTCACTCATTTATGTTATTCACATTTCCCAATTCTACTCTAATTCTTCAAAATCATGACTAAGCCCATTACCACATTCTTTCATGTCCAATGCTCATTTCATGCTCTAGATATCATTTATAACGCATTTATAATCTCTACATATCCATTTTCGTGATTCATTTCAACTACCAATTCAAGATGACATTATTCTTCCATATCTAACCCATTTCATGTATTCTTTTTGTAATCCAAGTGTTTCAACTTTATAATACTCTTAACATTATGAAAATACTATAAAACATACCTTGGATGATGGAGGAACAAGCCTTAGATGATAATACACCCTTTGCACAAAACCCTAGTTTCACCTCCCTTGGATTCTCTTGATTTAGATGATTTCCATGAGGTTTCCTTCACTTGATTCACTTGATTTCTTGTTGTTGATCTTTGATTTCTATGGTTTTCTTGTGGGTGAGATACTTGGAAGGTTCTAGAGGTGTGAGAGGGTGGAAGTCGTGTATGGAAATGAATAAAATGAAGTGGGCATCACTTATATAAACTTAGAACATTTCAGCTGCCGGGACTTCCACGGACTGTTCCACGGTCCGTGGTGTTACACCTCGTATTTTGTACATTTGGATATTCCGAACTAACCGCGGGAAGTTAAGGACAAGACTATGTTCTGAAATAATTTTAGTGTACGAGTTGTCGTGAATATTATTGATGACTATTATTAGTATGGAAATATTGTGAGAGGCTAAGGGCAAAAGAGAAATTCGCAAAATGGGCCGTAAAAATAATGCGGAAGGCTAGGGGCAAATTGGTAATATTGAGGAAAGTCGAGGGGCGAAACGGGAATTTCACCAAAGGGTTCATGAGAGTTCTAAAAGGGGCCATATTGGCCATGTGACACAAAAAGAAGAATGGAAAAGATGACAAATAAGTCATCTTTTAATTTAGAAAATTCAAGAAAAAGGATGAATAATCTAGAGAAATTGAGAGAGGGGCATGTGATATATATATATATATATATATATATATATATATATATATATATATATATATATATATATATATATATATCATCTTTAATTCAAGAGAAAAGCAAGAAAAAAAAAAAAAAAGAGACAAAGGCCAAGGCCATTCGGCCAAGGCAAGAAAAAAAGAAAAGAAAAGAAAAGAAAAATTCAAGTCTTCAATCTTTGGTTCAAAAATTATGTTCTTCAAGTATTTCTACCAAGTCAAGGATGCTCTTTAAGGTGGTGCAATTGTTGGAGCAAGAAAACCATCCACTTGTGGCAAGTTCAAGATTCTAGCCAAGTGAAGAAATTGAAGGAAAGGTGAGAATTTCTCTTCTTTATGTATTATGGAAGGTTTACGTGTGTTGTAGCAAGTTGAGTTGAATAAAAATTATGGAAATAGTAGGTGTTGTGTGTGGTATGTATGTTTGGTGTTATGTATGGGTGATGGATTAATTATTTTATGTAGTATGTGGTTGTTGTTATGATGAGTAGAAATGGATGATTGTGGATGATGTGGTATGTAGAATTACATGAAATTCATGAAAATGTGTAGTATGCATGTGTGGCCGAATATGGTGGTGTTGCATGGAAAGAAATGAATACATTTTACTTAATCTTGTGTTGTTGTAATGTATAGAAAAAGAATGAAAAATCATGAAAATCTATGTGTTGTTGTTGTGGCCGAATGGTATAGGGCATGGTAAGTTGATGTAATTTAATATTCTAGTTATTGTTGTTATGGGTTATGGATGAACAATGAAGGTTGTTGTCGAAGTTAACATATATGAAGGATAATGAAATGTATGTTTGTTGTTGAAGTCAAGGTTTCGGATGAAGTAGCATGTAGATTAAGTTGTTCGAACATTGTGCGAATTGAATTGAAGTGTTATTGAAATATATGACAAAGGTTGCTAGTGATAAAGTGTGTCTTGAATGGATTGTGGGTATTGTTGGTTGATATTTTGGCCGAGTTTCATTCTCGGTTGTTGTTGTTGATTGAAATTGGCCAAGTTGAACTTGGGGGTAGGATGTATTTACGGAAGTCTTGCCAAATTTCGGTAGGCAAATGATTATTTCAACCTTTAAATGCTCAAATTAACGTTTGGTAAATGTGACCAAAATGTAGATTCGGCGAACTTGGAACTTGAATTTGGAGTAGCGGGTATGGAGCGGAAAGAGGTATGTAAGACTTCATTTTCCTTCTTTGGCATGTCTTAGACATAATAGGCTTGAATACGTGCCTCGGGGACAATTCCTTTCCTAGAAATCCGAGATTGAAATTAGTTACTATTCATTCAAAGAGAATTGAAGCCAATATTCGCGAAAAGTTGAAAGAAATGTCTAAACACCTAGAACTTGCAGGAATAGGATTTGGCTACCCCAAAAATTTTCATAAGTAATGTCGCGAAATGTATTATACGTAAATTGTATACGCCACCTCATTTGACTCGAGGTGGGCCCACTATTCCCTAATTTTCTCCTGTGGCTCCATTTGGCTTATTTCCGTACTACAGTTAAAGGAAATTTTTGGATATCATTCCAAGGCTTGATTTTCTTCCTAAAGGTTCATAAATGTTTTCCAAAATATTTATTCTTCTCCAAATCCGAGTTTTACAATTCTTTTGAAAGTTTCTATATCTAGAACGACGACTCCGATTTTACAATGACAAAGATGATGCTAAATATGAGAAAATGTCTATGATATGATATGACATGACACGGTATGACACGATATGATATGATATGAGATGATATGACTTGATATGATATGATATGACACGAAATGACATGTTCTACGTCCTCTTAATGTTATTCTCCGATTGGTAGTCTCGCCTTATGATTATCGATCCTTCAAGGTGAGGCCAAGCGGCCATGATTACTCCATAATACGATCGGAGGTTTCCGACCTTTCGTCACTCCGATGGATACATGACTTTCTTTGGGCTCTCATGCATGCCATACCTGTATATGGGTTGAGGGGATGGGATACATGTATATGTGGGGAATGGGAAGGGATACATGTTCATTGCCACCTGGTCACTGTTATCATCCCGGACGCGGGATGCCCGACGCGGGATATATGGGCGAGCCGACGTATTTCGGCGCTATGTGGGTGAGTCGGCTTGTTCGGCGCTATGATACCATATGACCAAACAAGCATGCATGGCATCCGCCCCAGGGGCACTCATATGCACAAAGTCATGACAATACATGATATGTTCCATATGTAAAAATTTGGTACTTACATGATATGTTCCACAGGTACAGGTCATAGCTTTACACATGATATGTCTCATATGTACTGGATACTCCCTTCTACATGACATGCTCTACGTCTCCATACTGTTGTTGCACATGACTATGTCTCTTTCTATGTTACCACCCATGTCTTACATACTCAGTACATTACTCGTACTGACGCCCCTTTTTGTGGGCGCTGCGTTTCATGCCGCGCAGGTACACCGACGAGTAAGCCATTACAGAGACGTTCATATTGGCGAACTCCACTTCATTCCGAGTGTTGCGAGTCGAGTGTCTATGCTACCGTATCTGGAGTAAAGTTAGAGACTTTGCGACAGAGTCATGAGTCTAGAGTGATAGTTTTGAAAACGGCCCCACTAGCCGATATCTTTTATTATACATTATGTTACAGGGTCCTTGCGCTTACAGACCGTGCTTAGTTTGAAAAACGTCAAAAAGATTTTGAAAATTTTACTATGTATTTTACTATCATTTGTTTTGAGGATCCAAAGAGAATATGTATGTAACAAGAGTCAGCGGGTTCGCTCGGCTCCGAGTACGTGGGATGCCCATCACACCCTAGTAAGATCGGGGTGTGACACGTGGAACCCAACATTATCTCGTGGAACCGGTCGTGGTTCACGACCAGCCAGACCTTTCCTTCGCTTCATTCCACGAACCATTCCACGGTCCGTGGAATATTATATGGGCCGTGGAAGTGGTCGTGGAAATCACTGCTTTCGCCCAAGTTGTTCTCGTCGTTTCGTTTGATCTCAAATCCTTATGGAACCTTCTTAACACTTGTTTATCACTTCATTAGCAATCTAGGGATCACTATAACTCTCCTTCATAACATCCTTAGGGTATCACTAACCCGATACTCGTAGTTTTCGTCCAACGCGCTAACTTGTAACATCGATTCCCTTAACAACTTTCTCACTTTACTCTGATGTTTTGGAAATCTTAATTAGGACTACCAATTTCTTTTCCTTTATCTAACCCTCGTATTCATCACGCCCTTCGTGAGTCTACTCGCTTGTACGCCAAGGGAAATTTTCCAAGGTGTAACATTCTTCCCCTTTTGGAACATTCGTCCTCGAATGTTAAGTCGTCGGGATTCTAGAAAAATTTCGCCGGAGTCTCCCCTGTAATATGGCACTATCACCCTGTCACAACAACCCATAATAAATATGCCTCACAGGCCACAACACAATAGCATTATAACTTGGCCACACACGACCCATTTGCATAAAAGAAAAGCACACATACCTTAAATCTCGATGCGTCATCATGGCTCCTTCCGAGTTCGAAATAAGTACGATAATCTCATAGGGTTGATCTAATTCCTCTTTTCTTACCACATCTCATCATGCCTTTCATTTAATTTCTACATCTCGTCAATCCCCTTCTTGCCCCATAATGACATTAAATCTTACATGGTTTGCAACTCTATCTCGCTTGGTTTCATTAGCGAAGTATAATTGCTTGCAAGTCACATCACCGCTCTTGGCTGATTCATGTGCGTATACACCTATACATATACAGATATCCACATCCATACACATATTTGTGTTCATAGCCATATCTCTTATTCATGATCACATTCATTTGCATACTCATATTCATCGCATTTCTATATTCGTAACATATTTGTACTCATATTCGTATATATCACACATGCTTAACATATTCATACTCGTATTGATTTCGTATACATAGCATTTACATAGCATTCATATAACCTTTACATAACATACCCGACTATAAAGAATCGGTACTTCACATACTTGGGTCCTTCATGAGTTGGTTATCCGTACCTAACTATAGTGGTGCGTGCTCATCATCATGTATACATATACATATATTATATTTTACCCGGTCATGTAAGCTCGGGTTTCTATAATAGCCTTACATAGGCACATATACATATAAGGTCATAGGCACATTTTATCATTGTTACTGTCACCGTTTTATCATGTCTATCTGACACGTCTTGGGGTCTATTGTTAACTTTCTACACTTGCGTTCCTTTTTCTCGCTTCCCCCCTTTTAGGGCTTTGCCTATACCATTTTTAAATTCAAAGTTTTGTCTGCAAATCCTTAATTCGTATACCTCTTACTATACTGCATCTTATTCATGTTGTTTCTGATGATCCATGGCTACGATAATCTATATGTGGAGGCTTAACATACTCGTGTCTTCCCTCTTCTCTTTACCCTATACATAAGTAGCATCTTATAGTCGTGACTCAACGTCATCACTATCTTGGAAGTTTTACTCTTCACACCTTACTTCCTTAAACTTGGGCATCACAATACCACATATCATTCTTTCCCTATTACCGTCGCTACATAATATAACTTCTCAATTTGTACTTGCTCATTGCTACAATTATTTATTCTTCCTTTAGCACATAATCAAAATGTAGATATACCTGTGACGCTGACTATCTTGTCGTTCAACCAATGCATACATACGATGCCGAGGACCACTCGAATTGGACGCTCTCCCTCGCCTTTACCCCGCACCGCGCTTGTGTCGGGAGTCTTGTCTCGAGGGGCGCATAGATGACGAAGATCCGCCGCGGATCCCGTGGCCGGACCGCACGCCCGCCGCCTCGAAATGGGCACTCTCTCATAATATGACCCGACCGGCCACAACTATAGCAAACATCCGACCCCACTCGACATGGTCCCCAATGTTGCCACCGCAGACCGGGTACATTGTGGTATGGACGATCTCTCGTACGGCCCGAATCACTTTCATACCGAGAGCCCGACTCTCTCGAAACTCGACTCGGTCCGAATGAATGGAGTAATCGGACCCCCGGCACCGGGTGTCCGGAACATGACTTCCTCGATCTTCCTCTATAGCCGCTATCGGCACCCATGGATCCGGCCCTCTTACCTTGCCCCCGGTCAACTCCACGTTCCTCCTTTGCGGCTGTTGTTGCTCTTCTAAATTTTGGGCATGGGCTTGAATGCGGGAAATATCCATCCCGTCTTGCAATGAAGCCGTTAAACATTCTTGATATAAATGTGGCCCTAAGCCGCTCACAAACCGGTACACTCTGTCCCCCATGTCAGCCACCATGGTTGGAGCATATCTAGCTGTTACATCCGGCATTTTCGCATATTCGGAAAATTTTGAAATAATTGTGACTTGTATGTTATAAGTCGATTTCTTGATTCTAGTCAATATGCTTATGTTGTTCTACGGAAAATTTATTGGGGTAAGACGTCGGAGAAGGCCGAGGGCAAATTTGGAATTTTGGAAATTAGTTTCGGAAATTACAAAGCGAGTTTTCAACGAATTGGGCCAAAAAAAATTGGAAGAAAATTGAGGCCCAAACCATAGGGGTGGCCGGCCATAGGCCTTGGCCCAAGCCCCATTTTAATGGTCATGTGAATTACATGTGACCATTTAATCATATATATCCATGATAAGTCTTGGAATGTTCAAGAAAAATCAAAACAAAAAAAATTGAGAGCTTAGGGGGAACGTTCGGCCGAACCCCATCAAAAAGGAAAAAAAAAAATTCCAAGCTTTGTTCCAATCCAAAAATTCTTGTTCTTCTTGAATTCCTAACAAGTGCAAGGCGCTCGTCAAGTTGGTATAATTAGTTTGACAAGAAAGCAACGTTTGCGGAAGATTGGAATTTGAAGAAAAGGTATGAATTTCATGCTTTATGTTATGGAATAAGTATATATGATATGATGGTTAGAATTAAGTGAGAATTATGGAAGCATGGTGGGTGTGCTTGGCGTGTGTGTGTGAAGTATGTTTTGGCCGTGTGCATGCATGTGTGTGTAGGCAAGATTAATTAAATTTTATGTTGTATTTTAGCTATGATTATGATGGAAATTATATTGGCAATGGAAGTTGGAAGAATTTGGTTGAGGTTGGAATTTTGGAGCTTTGGCCGTGTGGTGTTAGGTGATGAAATGGTAATGAATTATGTTGTTTAATGTGTTAGTTGTGTAGTTGTGACTTTTGCAATGTAAGTGTAAGAAAATGATGTAAATTGGCATAGAAATGGAATGTAGGAACTTATGTCGTTTTAGAATGATTTTGTGAAATTATGAAAATGAAATGGTTAAGGTGTAAATTGTGAGTAATGTTGATGAATTTGGAAGATAGAAATGTATTATAAACTTGTATGTTAAAGATTGGGAGAATTGAGTAAGTTATGGCTTTGGTGGAAAAATTGGCGTAATTTGTATATCTTGTATATATATATTGTAGAAATGCTATGGTGTGTCTCCGAATGGTATTGTGATGATCTTGATGAATGATGAATGTGAAAATATTGGATTGAAGTTGGAAAACGCGAAGTTGGAATGAGGGTTATAACATTACGTTGGAAAAATGACTAAATAGGCTATATTGTATTAAATTGTGGCTGTTGATGTTCTTGATGTTGTTGTTGGTTGTTTTGAGCCGAGTTGAATCTCGGGGGTGACATATTTATAGGGGAGGTGCTGCCGAAATTTCGGTAGCCAAATACTTAACCGAAGTCGTAATGTTAAGCTTGCATGAATAGTAACTGGTAAGGATGACCATTTGCAGATTTTCGGCGAAACGGGAATCAAGATTTGACGAGCGTAAGGCATAACGAAGGTATGTGGGGCCTTCCCTATTCTTTCTTGGCATGTTCTGAGCATACTAGGCTTGAAAGCGGGCCTTGATTGTGCTCCCGTCTCATAATATAAGATCGAAAATAGCGTCAAATTGTTCAGTACAATTGAACCTGTTCCTTCACAAATTATCGTCGAAATGGTTTGTATGCATGAAACTTTCCCTAATGGACCCGGACTGTTCCTAACGCTCATAAATGATTTCATAAAGTCTATGATCCATAATTTATGTCCGCCGCCTCGACTTGACCCGAGGTGGGCCCACAGAATCCGAGACCTCTTACTATGTTTTAATTGACTTACTTTTATATAATGTTTAAGGTAATCTTTTGATTGTTGTACTGATGTCGGACGATGAATGTGATGAGTCTACGATATGTTTTGACATGTGCTATGATTCTAGAAACATGATTTGAAGTAAGTAATCGTGCCGTCCCCAAAAAAAAGCATACATATACATATACGATTATCGTCCGATTTTCTTGAAGCGATATGTCATCTGTTTTGTTCCGTTTGCTTAAGAACGACCATTCTGAATCTCTTGTAAGCCCCATGATATATTTGCTACGCCCGAATAGTCCCAAAACTCTGATTTGACATAATCCGTCATGGCATTCGAAAGGTACGTATTATGACTGTTTATGTGATTTGTTTATTGAGTCTGGACCTACATGCATATGTTTCGGCATTACTCTGTTCGTGCAAGTTATGATATGTCTATTCACTGAGCCCGGCCGTGATATGTTCTCGTGCGGTTTCGTGCACTATTCACCGAGTCCCTCGTACTTGCGGGCGGGACACGTTATTTGTACGATTGTGATGTGATGATACGGGGATGGCGGCGAGATGGCACATGATTATTATTCACCGAGACCCGCAGTACAGGGCCGGGACACGTTATGTATACATGATATATATATATGAGTCTGACATGCATGATCCTATATTACCGAGTCCCTTAATAAAGGGCCGGACACGTTATGTGCATATTTGGCATAAGATGATGTTATATATGATTTCACCTACCGAGTCCCTTATCAAAGGGTTGGGATACGACACATGTTCATGTGACATTATATGATTTGTTATGCATTGCTTATCTTTTGGCATTATGTCTCCTGAGGTCTCGGACAAGGTATAGCCTTTTGTATTTCAGATTCCAGCTAAAGCTCCGCCTGTTATATTTCTATACTCATGTCCCTGATTATGATTATGCTTCCTTTTTCCGCTTTACATACTCGGTACATTTCCGTCGACCCCCGTTCTTCGGGGGCTGTGTTACATGCCCACGTACGGACGCACCTCGAGATACGCCACCCCTAGGGTTTGCCCCAAGGGTTCTCAAGATTGGGAGTGCTCCATTTGATCCGAGTCGATATTTTGGGTATATATATCCTTCCGTTGTTCGTTTGCTTGTACATATGCTTATTTGGGCACGCGCGGGGCCCCGTCCCGTTTTCCGATTCTCGTTTGTATATTAGAGGCACGTAGACATAAAGAGTGGGTTATGGTCCCGGCAGTAGGGAGTTTGTGTATGTATTATGTGTTTGGGCGGTTATCTACCGCGCGACCTCCTCGGGCCGCTCGCCTTTACGTGTATATAAATATGTTGGCCCCGTGTGGCCTTTGTCAGGTATTTTCTGAATGCAGGTTAATTTTTGGTTAGTAAGAAAAACAGAGGAAACTCTGCCCAAATTTTTCTAAATGGTTGAGTTATTACTTTTGGGCTTTTAGTACGTACGGGTGCCCAGGTCGGGCACTAGTCACGGCCTACGGGGCTGGGTCGTGACACTAGCCAACGAATTAAACAAGGCTATACTCGGGCACTCATATTGCTTGCTTAGATTTAGAACCTATCCGCTCTAGCTCGGCGGACCTCGGGCGGCAAATAGTGGCGGGTGAAGGCACACTACAAATTCTATCCAAAATTAAATCTTAATCCCCACTTAATAATCTCTTTACTTGACGATCTCCAATTGTTATACCATAGAATTTATACATCCCGAGTTTATAAGATGCTAACTCCCGATTCGGTCTCGAGGCATGGATAATCCTCAATGTTCTCAACATTTCATCAATAAAGCTTTGAGGGTCTTCATATCCGACTTCGACCCGAAAAACTCCGGGGATTCAAACTCATAAAATCACGGGATCTAGTATTAGCCAAACAATCACTGCCACATTTTCATTAGAACCCGCGCTTGGGCGGCAACCATCAAACATGTCAATAAGTTAATGGCCTCGGCCACTTGTTGGCTCCGAAGTAGATGCGTGAGGAATCAGAGGCATAGGAGGCCTGAGATCAAGCCCTATCGTCTTCCGTAATCTTCGCGGAGTGGTGGAGGCTTACCCCCGACTTAACCTTTATCATGTGATATCGCCCTCATGTATCTATATCACAAGGCGGCTCTATTTCGATAGCCGCCTCTTCATCGTAGTCTCGCCCTCTCACGGGGGGCTTAGCTTTCCCTTTGGCGGTCATTTCTGAAATCACAACATATTCATTAGAGGAGGAATTTCATCTTATACTTGGCTCTATCGCACGATCTCATATGAAGAAAGATGGTCATTTTTCCTAAATGCCCGTGCAACCTCTCGTTTATCGGCGTGACGCGCAACACACCCATAAACAAGACTTCTACTAGACACGGCTCGAGACACTTCCTAGATCGAATCGGCTTCCGATACCACTTTGTCACGACCCGACCTACGGGCCGCGACGGCACCAGGCCGACCACCGAGCACCCCCTCATTCTATTGCTTAACTGTCTTTATTCATTTCTCTTATCGTTTATAATCATAAACGACTATATATAGAACATACTACTTATATACCGTAGGCCTTTGGGCTATCGAAATAATAATAATATACATAGGCTTTCATTTATAATGACTAAGGGACCATACTACCCACACACGCATCTACGAAATTTACTAGAACACAACATATGGACGGACAGACCCCGTCGTGCCCAAAATATATGTACACAAAATGATGTCTCAAAATACTTTTCCCGGAATAAAGAGGGCTTCGCAACTCCGCCGATGGCTACGGTGAATCGGCACCGTCTCCCCGTCTACCGCTGGGCATGAACACAATGCCGGGCAAAGAGAAGCGGACGCGATTAATATTGTACCGAGTATGTAAACATGGTGAATGATAGAGAAACATAACGGTAATATATGAGATAACATAAGATGGGGAAACATTAACATTCTCTTCATAATACTTACTTGCTTTCAAGGACGTTCCATGTTCTATTTCGTGCTTCGTATACAAACATTCATATCTTTTACTTACTTACCTTTCGTATCTAGTCTCCCCCGTCATACTCATGCTCGTATCACGTGCTTCGCATACATGGCCCCTTACTTCGGCACTCACATGGTATTAACATATCCATATTCTAATCACTATCTTGTACATAGCATAAGCGTACTCGTAAAGATATCATATACTTATCTCATTACGTTACTCACATAACGTGATGCATATGGTATAATTACGCAGTAACATAATCGTATTCATAATGGTGTCATACATGTAGCATACTCATACTTCTATAGATTAGTATCATTCGTACTCGGCCCCTTCGGCTCGATGGAATCACTAGCATACGTACTCGGCCCTCTCGGCTCGATGACATTGCGGTATACGTACTCGGCCCTCTTGGGCTCCATGGGATCCAGAGTGCGTACTTTTAACCTCCTCGGGCTCGATAGGCTTAGGATTATACGTGCTCGACCCTCATGGGCTCGATAGACTTGACGGCAATCATACTCGGCCCTCATGGGCTCGATACATACATATATACATATATATCACATGGTATCATGACCTTAACATATCTAGTCATCATCTTGCATTCATCATAAACATACATACTTATCATAATGTCGCATCTATTTATACACATTTGATCATTATCCGTATTCGGCCTCATAGGCTCGACAAGATATCGTATTCTAGGCCACGAGGGCCTCGATCACATCACATACATCTCATATCGTACATGCATCATCATATCGTCATAATACATATATTGTGTGCATAGACACCATATACTTCATATACTTGTCATCATACATTATGGTTTGCTTTCTCCCGCGGTCAGGGAAGAGAAATTTTGGTTGTTGGGTTGGGACTCCCCTGGTTTCGGGGGTTTTCGAGTCAAAGTGTTCTGTCGTGGTTTTTAGCTTTTAAGAGACTTTGCGGATTTTCCCTTGGATAGCGCGGGGGAAGGCGGATGTTTTTAAATTTTAAAAAGGCGAGATAATGTTTATTATTGAAAATTTTCATGTTTCAAAAAAAAAATTTTGGGGGTGATTTTAGAAGGGAACGGGGTTCGCCGTCGGGGGGGTCGGCCCCTCCCCCTGTAAGGTGGGGGGTGTACCTATAATCCCCTTCAAACATCCTTGGGGTATCATAACTTTCTGTATTTTTGCCCAAGGGCCTAACTTGTAACATGCCCCCTTAACAACTTTCCCCCTTTACTGGGATGTTTTTGAAATCTTAATTAGGATACCAATTTATCTTCCGCTTATCAAACCCCTTTGTATTCATCACCCTTGTGAGTTACTCGCTTGAGGGGGAAATTTTTCCCAAAGGTGTAACATTTTTCCCCCCTTTTTGGAACATTGCCCTCGAATGTTAAGTCGTCGGGATTAAAAAAATTTCAGTCTCCCGTAATGGCCTATCACCCTGCACCACCCAAAATTCCGCCCACACAATAAATTATAAGTTGGCCACACACGACCCATTTGCATAAAGAAAAGAAAAACCTTAAATTCGGGCGTCTCTGGCTCCCCAGAAATAAGTACGGATAATCTCTGGGGGTTTATCAATTCCTTCTTTTTACCATCTCATATCCCTTTTATTTAATTCCTACTCCGTCAACTCTTGCCCCCTAATGACATTAAATTTACATGGTTTTCAACTCACTCGCTTGGTTTCATTAGCGAAGTATAAATTTCCTTAAAGTCACTCCCCCGGGGGATTCGTGCGTATACCTTACTATACGGGTTTTCCACTCCCCAATTTGTGTTTTTGTTTTCTTTATTCATGATCCATTCTTTTCATACTCTATTTGTATATACACATGTTTAAAATATTCATACCTTTTTTGATTTGTATACATGCATTTTGGATTCGTATAACCTTTACATAACATCCCACTTGAAGAACGGTACTTTACATACTTGGGCCCCGGGCCCGGCCCGGGGTCATCCGTCCCTATGTGGTGCGTGCTCTCCCCGTATACATATACATATACATATATTATATTTTACTGGCTTAGCTCGGGTTTCTAAAACCTTAGTGGACTATACTATAAAATCCGGTTTCTTAACATCGTTACTATCTCATCCCTCTATTTGACACGTCTTGGGGTCTATTGTTAACTTTTTCACTTGGTTCCTTTTTTTCCCTTCCCCCTTTTTAGGGGCCCGCCTATACCATTTTTAAACGGGGCTTTTTAATCTTTAAATTTTTATATACCTTTTTTCCGCGTCTTATTCGTCTTTTAATCCTAGCTACGATAATCTACATGTGGGGGCTTAACATACTCGTGTCTTCCTCTTTCTTTACTTTGAGATACTTCTTATGGGTAACTCTCATCATCGCTATCTTGGGGTTTTCTTTTTTCCTTTCTTTAAAAATTGAGAACCAATACCAAAATTTTCCTTCCCTCA
>NW_026714482.1:0-30533 GCF_029784015.1 Lycium ferocissimum | reverse complement strand
AGTTTTACTCTAGAAGTTTATATATACATAAGATATATATATACATAAGATCAGGACGGGTTGATGACAGGCACTCAGACTCGTTTTATCGAACTTTCCTATATGATGTGAGTTTACATTGGGATTTAGAAGTCACCAGTCATTCGAAGGATTCTGAGTATTTGATAGTTGTTACTATTCTGAGAATAATTATGGAGAAGTTACTTCGGGTGTTAATGACGACCTTGAACTCAAGAATGAGAAGTGGTTAGGTAAGTTGGATTGCAATTATGATTGTTTTCTGGATTGTTTATAGAACTTCTAAATGTGATGTTGCTTGGCTAACGAAGGAAGTAGAGATTGTATTAACTTTAGGAATATGTGGTGTATTTCTAGCTAATCCTTATAAGAAGGTTTTAACTTAAATTTTTTCGGACGGGTGTTGTGAAGATTATTGACGATAGAGAAATTAGGTGCGATGTCGGTGTATGCATAAGGAGAAAAGAGAGTAGGTGTACAAGTGAAGATAAAGTATTGCAAAGATCGATTCGGTTGCTACAAGAAAGTAAAGGATGTGAGGTTGATTATCTTAGACAAAGAGACAGGGTACAAGTACGAGTAAAGATTTTTAAGTAAAGTTATATTGTTGGGATTCACAGTTAGGATGTAGGAAGGTATGCTAGGAAGACCTACAGATTTAGACATACAAAAAAAATGAGAAACCAGAATAGTCCGAGGGAAATTAGGAGCATATGAGCTTTACAATTAGAATTCTCTGGCTAGCTGGGCAAAAAGAGAGGGGAGATGTATTAGAGCCACATTCAGGACAAAATCAAATGGCAAATGGGATATCTTGCAAGAAAAGGTGTTGAAAAGCGATAAAAAGAAAAGTCACGAGGGCTACATCGAGTATTATGTATACCCTTATGATTGACATGTTAAAAATATTGATTGTGCCGTATGTCAAAATTGAGGTAGCAAGCATTACAGAAGAATCAAGATTGGGTTTTCTTGAATTAAAGTCGATAGCAAGAATATGACCAAATATGTAAGCACGAGCATTAGAAAAGAAGGTCATGATATCATGAAGCGGAGAGAAACTTGTTAAAGTAAAACGTATACACATCGAGGATCGTGTAATATATTTGAGGAAAAGGTTAGGACGAAAGCAGGAGAAAGGCATAAACAGGATCAAATTTAAATAAATCAACGGGAGATAGAGTAATGTTGTACGTGACAAAGGATGAACGTAAGGACCCCCGAACCAACCTATACGTCTTCATAACCAGAATCAAGAAGGTTGTAAATAATGGACAAGGGTGCATCCTTGAGAAGAAATAAACAGGTCTTATGAGAGCAACGAGGAAATTTTAAGCTTCTGAGTTTTAACCAGGAGAATGGATGTGAACAAATGATTGGTACACCTACTTAAGGGGAGAAAGTACCCCAAGAAGAGATTTTCAGCGTCAAAAGGGATTCGCACTCGTAACGAAACACTCCAAAGTTTCCTAACCTAAGAGTAAAGGATGACTAATGGAAACAGGCGTTTTATGAGTAAAAGAAAACAAAATGAACTATGAGGACTAAATGAAGGAGGAGGTGTTAACGAAATGGTTAAAGGGAATTATGTGGTCGTCGACAACAAGGAGAAGGTCAATGAGTCAGTAGGCTTTCCCAAAGGAAAACAAATTGAAATTATAAGACAATGGTTGTGTTCAAGATGCAAAGATGCGATCATGTAGAAAATCGAGAAAATTGGATATATATATATATATATATATATATATATATATATATATATATTGATGAAACACAAAATGCGCGTCAAGTGAAAGTGGAGAAACACAAGCAAATGTATAAAAGTTCGCATGGAATGCAAAGTGTCATTATAAGTTGAGACTAATACAAAATGCAAAATCAGACACTTGTAAAATGGCATTATTCGCAAATGTATCCGGGAAGTGGAGAAACACAAGGCCATTGCCTATGGGGGCATATATGTCAATGTATAAAGAAGGGACTTGACTACTGCATGAGATCAATCAAAATATTCATTTCTCGCATGCATGATAAGATTTCCTTCAATGCAGAATATACCACACAAATGGACTTATATCATTGACTATTTTGAATCATTTAGACCTGTTATCAGGACACTTGTAGTGAAATGGCAATTACCAAAGGATATGACACAGTTGGTTCAAAATGTATAATGATATAACTGGTGGTGTATACGTTTAGGAGAAATCCAGCCCTAGTTCCATTGCCTTTTGTGTTAGAAAGTCTCAACATGTTCAGGGTAACATTTTCATATACGCAAAGAATTAGAGCAAACACTATTGCGATGGAAATAATCTCACAGTAGCGTGCTTTGTCCATCAAGGAAGGGAGTTTGATGTAATACATTTCTCTAGCCGCCTTTTTCCTTTTTTCTAGTTGTGGAAACCCACTAATAAAATGCACCATTGGCTATGAAGATATATATATATATATATATATATATATATATATATATATATATATATATATATATATATATATATATATATATATATAGGAGTGTGTGTGTGTGTGTGTGATTGTGAGCACATATACATAGAAGAAAATGAAGACCACACCTTGAAGAAAGTACTTTTTTAACTAACTATGTTTTTGATTTTGAAGAATACACATCACTTTCATAATTTTCAGATCTTCCAATCAAGGCTAAAAGAACTTCTCAACATGGACAAAGATCGATTCCTAATCTTAGGATTTCAAGTATATGAGAAGGATAATTTTTCACATTTGGATTTTTTTTGCGACACAGGAGCTTTAGCTTGAATAAGACATTGCTACCGAATAAAACAAGATAAGAGAAAAAAACATATAATTCATGGGGTGTGTTGGCCTAGCCCATGAAATTTTAGCTTTTTTTCCAGTGCAAGAATTATATATACTTCAAGAAATTTCAAGAAATGGAGATGAAAGAAAAAGAAGAGGAATCTTGTTATGGGTGGTATTAGTGTGCATGCATGCTCATTCCCATGCAGAAGTCTCAACATGTTCAACAAAGCTTCAACATTTTCTTGGAAATAGCAAAGGGGTAAGTTCGATCGTGACCATTAGAGCAAATATAGCATAGTAAGTCGACATGTGTCTATATGACGTTCGAAGAAAATTTGATTTTATTTAGTTTGTTAAGTCCATACCACCTGGTGAGAGCTTGGAGGTGTGAAAAATACATGCAAGTCAAGACTATAGGACCTCTAGCAGCTTTATTTATGTTTGATGTTGTAATGGTTTTACTTTTATGCTCTAGCTTACTTTTCTCTTTTTTCATACTAACCAATTGGTTGGTTTTTGAATGGTCAATTAGTAGATTGGTTTTATGAAGTTGTTTGATTTCTAATAAAATGCCACCATTTTGGTGGTTTTTTTTTTTTTTTTTGAAAAGTGTGTGCGTGTGTGTGTGTGTGTACAAGTTGTAGTATCATAAAGGAAGATGAAGACTCGACGAAAGAAGAAAGGAAAAGGAGTACTTTGTGAGGATTTCATGATAAGAACAAGAACCTATCTCCCGGAACACTAAAGGACTATGATGCCAAATAGGTCACAATTGTGATGCAAACAAGAAGTTAAGAAGAATTACGGGACAAAATGAGCTAAGCTAATGAAAGGACGTCAAGGAAATTTTGTGAGAATGGATGGTTTTTAAATATCAACTTTTAATGGTATAGTATAGACATAAATCCAGAAATGGGAACCTACAACAAGGAGAATTTTATTAAACAAGCATATTAAGATAGTCTTGGGCTAGAAAGATTATTATGAGGCAATGCCCGGCGGGCTATCTTCATTATTAAGGAGTATGGTATAGTCGGACACTCCATTAATTATTATTTTATTTAAGGCCTAATGAATTACTTATTCGATGTGTCCTCATTAATTTGTTAGCTTGTTTTCTTCTATTGTTTTTCAGAGGACTACTAGTCATGACAGGTGGAAGTGAAAAGACAATAAAGAAGGCATCTGAATTGTATCAGACATGTATGAGCATTTTGATTTGATACAAGAACTCAACTAGCAAAAAAGAGATAAGTTAAACCATGCGATGAAAAGAACTCCGGCATTATATGGAATAGAGGATTTCAATGATCGCTAAGGTCGGCCAGATTATTATCAAGACAGTTAATACTAGAAAGTTACCGAGGACTATATGAGAACATCCCTTGTAAAACAGTGGGGAAGAACAAATTCAAAGAGATAGTTAAACCATACGTGAAAAAGTTAACTCTAAGATGAACTATAATATTCCCAAGTTCAAAAGAGGGAAACGTAAGAACAAATCGGTTATTCAAGGAGCCAAAATTCGAGATGAACCAATATATCAAGAATGTGCTAAAGAAAAGTGAGAATGGATTAAATGCAGGTATATCAGGAGACAAATATGGAAGGAGAATAAGTTTCGCCGATGCGATACGTTGTATTCCGAACTATAACTCGAATCTCTCGCGCCGAATTTTTTTAAGTACATTTAGATATGCAAAAGAAAGTACTCCAAGGGGTAGTAGAAGGAGTAAGAAAGGCCTCATGTGACCAGGGATAAGTATAAGGTCGACTAGTACAAAAAGGAATGATCTAAAATAGCACCAGAGAAGCAAACAACGAAAGGTGCCATATCTGAATAAGAGAGTTTGTCTACTGGTAGAGGAATAAGGAGCAAGGAAAAAGAGTACAACAATTCAGAGTACTTACAGATCGGCAGGGAGCCGTACCGATCACGAGCCAAGATTACCTTAATGGTAACATGACGATAATTGAATATCAGTTGACCAATTGTTACATATAGAAGGCTAAGAGGATATGAAACTAATGGATGAGTTCGACAGAGAGTTAGGGGAACATGAAAAGAAAAGACTGATGAGCTCATATTATAAGCATATGAAGATCAGGGTCTAAAGGAGGACAACCATTTCAAGAAATTAATGATAGCATCGTAAGCTCACAAGCTACAACATTCGAGGACGAATGTTTCTAAGGGGGAAAGAATGTTACACCTCAAAAAAAATTTACGTTGTTTGCATTGGAAGTAAACTAACGTAAGCTCAGAGAGGTCATGGAACCCTTATAAGGTTAAGTAATACTCTTAACAAGTGTTAAGCAAGTGTCTAAAGGTTCTGGAATCAAGCATATCGAAAAAAATAAGTTTGACGAAAATTTGGAAAAAGTTGGCAGGATTTTGGATAGAAATTTTGGGTTAAACTTGGAGGGGTATATCTCTAGGTGTATCAGGAGTTTTGAGGTGTTTCAAGAACCTAAAATGAAGTTCTTCGAGTTTAGTTTCCAACGGAACAAATCTTTTGTCAATATGTCATCGGAGTAGGGATTTATGGGCATTTTAAAATGGACTGCCAGAAGTCGTGAATCTACGCGGAAATTCTAGAAACCACTTAAAAAGTCCACTAAATTCAGCCTACTCGCCCAACCCGAATTGGGCTGCTATATATATCCCTTTAAGTCATCTAAATCATAAAATTTCTCACCATTTCTTATCTCCACCCTTCTCTAGAGTATTCCACACTTATCTCCCGAATTCTTGAAGGTTCTACAACATTCCACAACCTTCCATACCATTGAAAGAAAAGATCAAACATCAAAACCTTAAGATAATCTATGGAAGATGATTATTCTTGTTTCTTTGCAATGTTGTGATGAACTTGGGCTTGGGAGAAGTTGAGTGAGGTGAAATTCTTCCATTATAAGGTATGTCCCCTGTCTTATCTATATGATTGAGTTGGTTTAAAGGTTTAATAGCTCTTGAAAAGGAAAAGAATTAAAGTGGAGAAGTCACAAAGTATTGAATTGAAGATGATTACTATGGGATGAATTTGATAGGAGATTTTGGATTAATTTGAGATTAAATTGAATATAATTTTTTGATTACGGTAGTGTGGATATTATTATGGTTGGTTGAGAAATTGGGAAAAACATCGTGTGGGATGTTTTATGGAGTATATTGGTGTTAATGATGATGTTGTTAATATTAGTATTGCTATTGTTGTTTTGTTGGTATTGTGATTTCGGGCTAGGGATATAAACAGGGGAGATGCTGCCCGAATTTCGGTAGATTTTAAAAGGAATTAATTTGAGGGCTTAAGACAAGCATATGACGATAAGCCTAATAATAGCATAAATTTTCTTGAATGTAGATTTATGAGCTTGGAAGGATAAGAGTTAAGTGGTAGGACACCGCAAAGGTATGTTAAGGCTAATCTCTTTCTTTCTAAAGGCATGATTCCTTTCTTATGAACATATATATATGTTTTCCAAAACATTCTTGTTCCCAAAAGTTAGAAGTTCATAATTCTTAGAGTTTCTTATGATGCTAAAGATAAGTATGTCCCATGATGATAATGGTGATGATCCCATTCTAGAGAATTCAAAAGCTTATGGATTTGATGCTATTATGAGATTATTGAACTTATTTTATGATTTCCTTGATTTTACCCGTTGTTGTTGATGTCACCTCATAATACTTGTTCCTTCGAGGTGAGATATAGCGATAATGATAATTCCATTTCTAATGCTATCTAAGTTCAGTGTTCTTGATACTCTCATGACACTATTGATCTCATCCTACGATAGTTGATCCTCTAAGGAAAGATATAGTGATAATGATGATGATGATGTGCTTTTATTTATGTACTCTTATATATGTATATATATAGTCATGGGTCACAATGAGTCCCGAAAGGGCCGGGTACGGATATGACCGAGTCCCAAAAGGACCGGGGACGAATATGACTGAGTCTCGAAAGGGCCGGGTACGGATATGATCGAGTCCCGAAAGGGCTGGGTACGGATACTATCGAGCCTATATGTCTTGGTACGGATACTACCGAGCCTATGTGGCCGGGTAGGTATATTACCGAGCCTTACTATGGCCGGGTGTGGATATTATCGAACCTTACTATGGTTGGGTACGGATAATACCGAGTCTGTATGGCCGGGTACGGTATTGTATTGTATTGTATTGTATGGTATGGTATTGTATGAGTACGTATGTGGATACATGAAATGTTTCTTCTAGAAAAAGGTTAGGTAGGCATGATGAATGTCTTAAAAGGTATCATGAGGTATAAGTGGTTCTTTTATCTTACGCTATTCTTCCTACTTTATCGTGTTACTATTCATGCCTTACATACTTAGTACATTGTTCGTACTGATGTCCCTTTCTATGGACGCTGCGCTCATGCCCGCAGGTAGGCAGGGAGACGGATCCGATCCGTAGGTGCTTTATCAGCGAATTTTCAGGAGCACTCCACTTACATCGGAGCTGCAGACTATTGGTATTGGTCTTCATAGTCACTTGTATTCTATGTAGAGGCTCGTAGACAAGTGTGTACAATTAGACGTTTCATAACCCTATCGGTTCATATTGTTGTATAATATTTTAGTAGCCTTGTCGGCTGGTGATGATAGACATAATTGTTGAAGATTATATAGAGATGTGTCTTTATGTTGTAGGTTAACTCGAGCAACTGCGCACAAAACACTCTACCAATGGGCACAAATATATAATGGAAAAACAACAGTACCACAGCGAGACGGTGTTTCATGATTTGTGGTCATTGTTCTTGTATACGATAAAAATTGATGTAAAGTGCCACGAGGGGTCGGAATAAAATATAAACGCCGACAGATGTGACGTTGGACTGAGTCGGTGGTTCGGATGAATTAATGTCTGAGGAGTCGTTTGCCATTCAACCAAAGACACCATAAGCCGAAGTAACACCGGAGACCGAAGAGAAGCCAGTCAACGCATGCAAGGAATCTGTTACGAGCCGGATTTCTCTCTGCCCGTTACGTCGTCCGTTAAGCGGACAGCTGTGGAGGTGCCGTCGTTGGTTAGGGTTTCTATCGGCCTTTTAGGGTTTAAAGAGAGGCCCATTCTTGTAACTATAAAAAGGAGTGAAACCGTCACATTTTATTTCTCTGATTTTTTACTCTGAACACACTTACTATTACTTTGTAACATCTCTCAAAGCATAAGCTCTCTTTAAATTTGGCTCGGGTCGAGAGTCCTACATTCGGAGCCGGACCAAATTTCCAGTGGTGTTACACACAATACAGGCTATCATTCTCTTTATTTTTTATATTCAATCTATTGTCATTTCTTGTTCCATTACGTTAACAACTAATCAAACCACGTATCCTTTAAAACCGCATATAAATTCAATTGTTAACTTTTTAAGGGAAAAGCTTTGGCGCCCACCGTGGGACTAAGGATAATAGTGGTGATTTATTTACAGCCCTACCTTCACTTGTTCTATTGATGTTTGTGACATCAGGTTAACCTCAAAATGTTAAACAAAGATCCAATCAATTCACTTGAACAATAATGGTGAACCAGGTCACCATGGCGAAAACAACAACAACGCAGTGCCGGTCGATGAGTTACCCTAAGGTCCAAATGGCATTCCCCCTGTCGATCCGAATGCTGTCAATTGGAATGATGCGACCAACCTGAATGTCGATGGAATTCAGCCCGATGATTTGTTCAACAAAGAATAACCCCGTAATTTCACCGTGGGCTTCTGTACCAAAGACACTGGGTGATACGGGAGAAGAAATTAACTTACGCTTAATTTTTGATATGTTGCAGGAACAACTGGCGGCTATAGCTCAAATCCAAAAGAAGAACAGCGGCGCAAGTCTGGAAGGACCGAGCCAAATTGGTGAACCGGTTCGCATGAATGATCGAGTTGTTGACTACGGTAACAGATCGGGCTCCAATGGGTTGTCCGAAGTCCTGAAAATGCTTGAAGCACTGGACAAACGGATTGACACCAATGAGAAAAAGGTGGAAACTTATAGTTCATGAATGGACCAGATCCTCGGGGCCCCATTGATATTAAGAGGGCCAGATTCCAAATGGTGCCGTCAAAGGTGTTACCCTCCTAGCGTAGCCCCCGGTTAATTTTGAAGAGGTTTAAGATGCCGGACATTCCTAAGTACGACAGAACAACGGATCCACAGGAACACGTGACTTCCTATACTTGTGCCATAAAAGGCAATGATCTTGAAAAGAACGAGATTGAGTCGGTGCTGCTAAAGAAGTTCGGCAAGACATTGTCCAAAGGGGCAATGACGTGGTATTCTATGCTTCTTGAATATTCTGTTAACTCGTTTGAAATTCTTGCAGATACTTCTATAAAGGCTCATGTTGGAGCTCGGAAGGTTCAAGCAAGGAAGGCTGATATATTCAGGATCGTCCAAAAGGACAACGAATTACTATGATAATTCGTACTGAGGTTACAAATGGAACAGATGCTTTTGCCCCCAGTTCTGGAGGAATGGGCAGCGCAAGACGACCCACCGGTATCGCTCCTAAATTGCAAACCTCGGTTACCCAAAGTTTGATCATTGCGCCTATCATTCCTGACTAAGTGATGATTGTGACCGCTTCTTCCTCTGTCCGTCCTAAAGTTGGACCTTTCAGATTGACCGTACGGCTGGTATGTCATCGAAGGTGAGATGAGATACAATGCATTGCTTGGCAGACCTTGGGTGCATGACACGAGAGCAGTACCCTCTACATTACACTAAATGTTGAAGTTTCCAATCCCGGAGGGGGTAAAAACGATCCATGGGGAGCAGCCGGCGGCAAGGGAGATGTTTATAATTGAGGAAGTAGCTCCGATACCAAAGGCACTATCATCAAAGGCCATAGAAGAGCCAGTCAAAGGCAGAGATGCTAAATAGCAATCACATGACTCGGGCACGGTTAGCCCCAAGATAGAGGAGGAAACGACAAACTTCGAGGAAGATGACTTTGGTATTCCCAGGTCATTCGTGCTGCCGGTTGATTCGGATGCCACTGAAGCGACTGTGGAGGAGTTGGAATAATTCATCTTGTTCATACATCTTCCGAACAGAAAGGTATACCTAGGCACGGGACTAACCCTGGAGTTCAGGCATAAATTAATTAAGTTTCTTTAAGCTAACGGCGATTATTTTGCATGGTCACATTTGGACATGACAGGTATTCCACCGGACGTGACGACTCACAAGCTGAGCCTTGATCAAAATTTTCCCCCGGTGAAGCAGAAGGAAGTAAAGCATAAGTTCGTCAAAGAAGAGGTAACAAAGCTTTTAAAAATAGATTCCATTCGGGAAGGCGGATACCCGGACTGGTTAGCTAACGTAGCAGTTATGCCTAAGAATGGTAATAAATTTAGAATGTGTATGGATTATAAAGGCTTAAATAAAGCATACCCGAAGGATTCATTTCCTTTGCCCATATTGATCGAATAATTGATGCATTGATCGAATGATTGATGCAAAGGCAGGGCACGAGATGCCAAGTTTTCTTGATGCTTACTTCGGGTACAACCAAATTCACATGGAGTCGGAGGACCAAGACAAAACTTCTTTTATAACTAGAATGGGACATATTGTTACAATGTAATGCCATTCGAACTAAAAAACACTGGGGCAACCTATCAACGCCTAGTAACTGGATGTTCGAAGAACAAATAGGGAAAACAATGAAAGTTTATATTGGTGACATGTTAGTTAAGTCCCTAGAAACAGAGGACTATTTAAAGCATTTTCAGGAAACCTTCGATATGTTTCGTAAATATAACATGAAGTTGAATGCGGAGAAGTGCGCCATCAGAGTAGGCTCGGGTAAGTTCTTGGGTTTCATGGTGTCAAATCAAGGGATAGAAACAATCGGGATAAAATCAAGGCCATCGAGGACATCGAAGTGGTCAATAATGTAAAATTGGTGCAAAGGTTAACCGGGAGTATCCCAGGATTGATCAAATTCATCTCTCGATTTTTGAACAAAAGTCATCGGTTATTTTAGCTGCTGAAAAGAAGAATGACTTCGTGTGGACATCAGAGTGTCAATGAGCTTTCGAAGAATAGAAGCAATATTTGTCGAGCCCATCTTTGCTGCATACACCAAAGGCAGACGAGCAGTTGTTTTTGTACCTAGTGTCACGACCCAACTAGAGGGCCATGATGGGTACTCAGTACTAGCCCACCGAGCACCTTAGATCTGACATTTCATTACTAAGTGGGCCACATGGACAACTTGCGGATATCATTCATAGAACGGTCGTACACAACATTACCCATAAACATATGACATATGCCAACCAGAATTATCAACATATTATACAATGCTAAGAGGTGGGCAAGTTAATGAGCATCTAATTACATACGTCTGTCTAGGAGCCTCTAAATAAATGACATAAACCCATGAGATAGGGCAGGACTCTGACATGCCCAAATGTATGTATACAAAAGAGTAGTACCAATAACTGCAGCTTCAGAACAACCGGAGCTCTCCCAAGATGTCGCTGATGGAGCTCCCAAGGATTAGACGTATCAACCTGCTTACCTGCGGGCATGAACGCTGCATCCACAAGAAGGGACGTCAGTACGAATAGAGTACTGAGTATGTAAGGCATGAACAATAATATAGTAAGACATATGGAGCATATCATGAGATAAAAGAATGACCTGTACTTCTGATTGCCTCTTAAGGCGGATACCATGCATGCTTAGCTTTTCATAAAATCTTTCTCATACATATGTATCATAATATAATAGTGCGCGGAACGCGATACATTTAACCATATACCGATGTATATATATATATATATATATATATATATATATATATATATATATATATATATATATATATATATATATATATATATATATATATATATATATCCATTATAATATATATATATACATATATATATATATATATACGTCCGGACGATATCATAATATACCAACCGATCAGGTGGCTAGGCGTATATAGCACCTCGCCCTTTTGCCATTCCCCATAAAATCATATAGATACATATAAGCATATATAATATAAGTAGCATGCATGAGAGCCCAAATAAAGGTTGTTACTTTATCGGAGTGACGTAAGGTCGGTAACCTCCGATTTATATTATGGAACAATGATCATCCCTATATCTTACCTTGAAAGAACAATTATCATAAGGTGAGATCAACAACAATGAATAAAGTCAAGGAAATGATAAAATAAGCTCAATAATCCCATAATAGCATCAAATCCATAAGCTTTGGAATTCTGGAAATAAGGTCATCAACATCGTCATTATCATTATATAAACATACTTATCTTTAACATCATGAGAAGCTTTAAGAATCATGAACTTCTAGCTTTTGGAAGTAAGAAGGTTATGGAAACATATATGGGTTCATAAGTTAGGAATCATGCCTTTGAAAGAAAGGGACGAGCCTTAACATACCTGTCCGGCCTCCAACTACTATGCTTATTCGTCCAAGCTCGTAAGTCTACATTTAAGAGGATGCACACTATCGTTAGACTCACTGTAGTATACTTGCCCTAAGATTTCAAATTAAGCTATTCTATATCCTGCCGAAAATCGGGTAGCATCTCTCCTGTTTATATGCTTAGCCCGAAATCATAATCCAGCAACCAACAACAGTAACAACAATACCAACATCAACCACCATATTATCAATACCAATAGACTCCATAAAACATCCCACACGATGTTTTCCAAATTTCTCAACCAACCATAACAATATCCATAATACAAAAATCAAAGAATTATATTCGATTTAATCTTAAATTAATCCATAATTCTCTTTCAAACTCACCTCATGGCCATCAACTTCAATTCATCTCTTTATGATTTTTCTCCTATGATTCTTTCCTCTCTAAGAATTGCTAAACCTTTACATCATCTTAATCATGTAAATAATAGGAAGAACATACCTTTTTGTGGAAGAACTTCACTCTATTCACCCCTTTCCAAGATCAAGTTTATCACCACCTTGAAAAGAAACAAGAACAATTATATGGAAAGATTTTGGAAGATTATGGAAGGTTAGGAAGGATTATGGAGGATTATGGAAAATTATAGAGAGTTATGGAATGTTATGGAAGTTGATGGAAAGTGATGAAAAATTATAGAACTCTCAAGAAGTGTGGAGGATGAGAGAATGATGAAAATTAATGAAAATTAATGGGTTAGAGGGTATTTATAGGAGTGTGTTGGGTCAGGTTACTGTCGCAACTGGGTACTATAGCAGTGTTTTCCTGCTCCGTCTGCCTAACTTGTAACGTCCATAATTCTCTACTCCGATGTCATATCGATGAGTGATTTTTTGCGTTGGAAACTAGACTTGATGAACTTAATTTTAGGCTTTGGAAACACCTTAAAAATCCTAATATACTAGGAGATATACCCCTCCAAAGTTGACTAAAAATCTGCCCAAAATCCTGCTAACTTTTTTCTGAATTTTCGTCAAACTTATTTTTTTCGATTTGCTTGATCCCGGAATCTTCTAAAACTCTTCATACATGATATTTATCATTAATCATACTTGATAATGGTCATGTCCGTTGGTTCCAAGGTTGTCCTTCCCGGTTACGACTTACAAGATCATAATTCATCCTTTACTTAAATAATATACTTAATAATGCTTCGTTCCTCACAATCCAAAGTTATTTTACCTAGCCATAGCTCGACATACTTACATTTAAATTTAACCAGTGCTTCTCCGAGGTACGGGGTGTAACATCCTCCCCCCATTAGAAACATTCGTCCTCGAATGTTGAGCTATTAGGGATTTCTACAAAAAATTTGCCAGAGTTTCTCCTATAATTGTACCACTACCATCCTGTCACAACAACCCAAAATATGCAATGCCTCACAGGGTTACAACATCAATATCCATATTGGCCACACACGACCAAGAAATCATTTAAAGAAGCATCACATACCTGAGAATAATGATGTCTCCGGCTGGATCTCTTTTGTTCTCGTGTATATAATAAAAAATCAACTAGTATCCCATCCTCGCTCTGTCTCTGTTGCAGTAAGCTTGCCTTACTATGTCACGGCTACTCGCCATCCCACGAATACTCTCTTTTCTCACTATTTATTTCCCTATTAGTGGGCAACTCCCTTGTTTACTCCTTCGATGCTGCCTCGAGCTATCCCTTCTTATACTCGTTGATCTTTTATATGCACTATATTGTCTCCTTGTGGCATCTTTAGGATATGTCACTGCGTATCTGGGTGCGGTACAATTTCCCCAGTACGAGGGATTCGAACCATGATCTAGAAACATCATATCTCACATCATTTTCTTTGACTTGTTAATTCCCCTTATGTTCCTTTCATACTTTCTTTCCATACCTGCCCCATAATATACTTATTTTTGATCCATTTCTGCTTTCTCCTGATACATTCTCAAACTTTGGCCTTTTCAAGCTAACACATTTCTTTCTTTGGAATTTTGGGAAGGTCATAATTCATTTTAGGACTAAATATGCTCCCCCCCCCCCCCCCCCCCTTTTTTTTAAGGATGTTCTTATACACCATTAACCTTTGAATATTAATCATTTTTGATAATCACCTGGCCGACCTTAACGATCCTTCTACCCCTCGGTTCCTTATAATGCCGGAGTTCCTTTCATCACATGGTTTGACTTATTTCCCTTTCTGCTAGTTGAAGCCTTGTATCAGATCAAAATGCTCATACCATATCCAATACGGGTGCCTCCTTTATCGTCTTTCCACTTCTATCTTTCATGACTAATAATTCCCTAGCCAATGAATTAAGGGGGACAGCGGAACTCATTAAACCTCTTCATGGAATATTCGATTATACCTCGCTTCTTTAACCCTAGCCTCCCTTCTCTTCTTCTTCTTCTTCACGACTATCTCCTTAACACCCTTAAAATTCTTCTTGCTCTGGGTTCCCAATTTCGATTTACGCTTATATTATACCGTTAAAAGTTAACATTCCACACCTTTCATTTCCACGACTCGTCCCTTCATCCGCTTAACTCATTTATCCGTAATTCTCCTTAACTACTTATTTGCATCATAACTATGCGTTATAGTTCTTCCAGTGTCCTGTCGCTTCTAGTTCTTATCATAAAATCCTTACAAGGTACACTCTTTCCCTTTTTCTCTTGGTCAAGCCTTCTTCTTTCTTTCCGCCGCTACGGCCGGTTCATTTTTATAAATATTCCCCTTGTATCTGTCTATCTTCTTTATGATCGAATCTCTATACTTTTTACAGAGGTTCTTATCCCATGCCACTGATATATTGCCTCTTGGTCAGCTTTATTAACTTATTATCCTCTCCCTTGTCCTTGGTGATTGCCCGATTTTCTTCAATCAATCCATTAGTGCACCCTTCTTACTTCCGTTCTCAGGGATTTTAAGTTCCTTTACTCCTAAATGCTCTTCTCCACTTGCCATTTAATAACACTGGCCCTGGAGTTCGTGGAATATCCTTTCAGAAGTGCACATCCGTGCTATCTTTGAGTTATCTTTTTGGAAGGGCTTCTCCGTTTCCGAGGTAGTGTGGCATGTTATTAAGACTATACATTCGCTTCTTCGGATGTCCCTCAAACGTCAGAAACTCTGTAGCATCTTTTGCCAAATCCTGCTTATTCTTTCCCAATTTACATCCCTGTTCGTTGTTACTGCTCTTCAGTCCCACTTATCAAAATCTATTTGCGAACCCTCTACATTCGTCTTTCGTTCCATACTACATACTCCATTCTTTCCGTATACTTACTTTCGAGATTCATCCGAATGGTTCTTTGCCACTGTACTTACCTTCAAGATTCACATCTTGAAGCTTGAGTTAACCCTTTTTAGCAACATACCCCCGTTGCTTACACCTCTCCTTTTCTCAGGGCATCCTAATCTTCTTACACTTGTATACTCACTTTCTCCCTTTTCCCTGATGTGATTGCATCATAATTATCCAACTTTAATTTTAGAGAGACTAATGTCGCCTCGCCCTGTAAAACTTACCACTCGAACTTCAATACCTTGTTCAATCAATACCTTTAACACATCGCAATGTCAATTATCGGGGCACGCAAACTGATTAACCACACATAAAATATCGTATATACCTCTCTTAACACCTTACTTACAAAATATCCTCAAAACTATTTTAAACTCGTCCTAGTTCTGTAGCTGTAATACGTCTTCTCTCTCTTTGCCAAGCCGGTCCGCCTTATCTCTCACAATCATCTGGAGTTTCCAACCATGAGTTTCACACGCTTCTAATTTCCCTCAAGCTATTCTAGTCCCTCATCCTTCTCTTATGTCCGAATTTGTAGGACTCTTTGTACACTTCGCAGGGGGTCACCCATCCTAGTATTACTCTAACCCCAAAGACGCTTAACTTTGGAGTCCTGATGGGATCTAGTGCGTTAATGCTAGTACGATCGCATCCACCCTGCTGTGTGACCTTTATCGCATGACCTAGAACAAGTTAAAGTTCTAACGGATCCCAATAAATTCCTGTAATGCATCTCCCTCCGGATTGGGAAGATCCCTTACTTTCCTGACCGAGCAAATGCTAGTTTAGCCTTCGGAACTCTCAATAATAACCATCGATCAACACACGACTGTCTTCCATTCCTAAATTTAAGATTCCTAGTAGGGGCCAAAACATCTTAGTCGCAGTTATCCATAAGCTTTAGCTTTCTTGTTTCCATCCCTAATTCCGCTTCGTTTCTCCGTCACTCGGCCTTTCGTGACATCCTTGTCTTAGAACTTCGAGTAAGGCTTTCCTTGAAATCTTCTAACCTTATCCTTTTTGAAGTGGTTCCTGGTTCCTCTTTCTTTTACCTTGGTTCTACCTTTGTCTTTTATTCATGTGTCCTTATATACCTATCTCCGTACCACATCCTTACTAATATATTTCATGTGCTAAAAGGCCTTTTACCTCGGTTACCCCTTTGTACTATTAAATCATTAGCATATTTATACTCAAGAGTCGTATTTAACCATATACTTATCCCTTCCACTTCTTACCTTGAGAAGAAGTTACAACTCCTATCTAATCATCTTGACGCCTCACTGGTGAAGCACTCTGAAAGGTTTAATCGGGTCACGTTTTGCCCCGATCCGACCAGCAATATAGGGAGTAACAGATAGCAATGTAGGACTCGGACCAGTCAATACATATACATCGTAAGGAAATACTGACAATTTACCTGCAACAATGTCGGGTGAAGACTCAAGTCCCTGTCCTAGCTAGTACATAGGTATGATGCTGAAGATTACTCGACCTGGACGCTCCTCTTTGATATCTACCCCGGTCTGCTGATGTCTGAGAGCTTTGCCCTGGAGGGTATACGAATGACGAAGAACCGACTGTTAATCCTGTGGACGGGACCATACCTTTACCATACATCCATGGACAGTCACTCCTACGATGGCCTAGATGAGCACAGGCATAGCAAACATCTAACCCCAATCGGCACCGTCCAGAATGCAGTTTACCACACTGGGTACATCGTAGTATAGGTGGTCTCGTCTGACTGGAACCAATCCTAATCTGAGAACTGGAAACTCTGGAGCTCTGAACTGGCCCAGAATAAATGGATCTATCAAACCCGGGTCCAGAAAATTATGGAGGCGCACTAGTTATTGAAAGAGTTGAGTGCCTAGGGAATAGCTGCCTCGGGCCACTTCTAAACTCACTGTCAATCCTTGAGGACCTGAACCTCTTTCTTTGACCCCTATTACCATGGCCCGCACCCTGTCGTTGATCTTGGGCTGCTACTAACCGGGTCAGCAAAAGGATAGCCTGTTTCATCTTCTGGTCTGTGGCACTTAGTGGAGGAACTGGGGGTATTAGAGCTGGACCTGAGGCCCCTTCTTGCTCCTCTGAAATGAGTAAAGTAGGAGAGGTCCGAGAAGGAACATCATTGTGGAACTCACCCTCCTCTATATCTGCCGGTGGCTCCCATTCAGTCCGTCTTTCGGCTACCGTTTTGCCCTTCTGGGCCGCTGTAGCTTTCCTCTTCACAGGCATAGCTGAAATCATAACACACAATCAGGAAAAGGAGGTCCTGATAACATAGCTCTATCGCACGATCTAAGATAAGAAAGAAAGGTCAATCATTCCTAAATGCCCTACAGCCGCCTGTCTATAAGTGTGGCGCGCTTCGCACCCATAAACAAGACTCTACCGGACACAGCTTGTAGATATACCCTAAGACGAACTGCTCTGATACCACTTTTGTCACGACCCAACTAAAGGGCCATGACGGGTACTCAGTACTAGCCTACCCAGCACCTCTGATCTGACATTTCATTTTCGTTACTAAGTGGGCCACATGGACAACTTGCGGATACCATGCATAGAACGGTCGTCAACAACATTACCCATAAACATATGACTTATGCAAACCAGACTTATCAAAATATTATACAACGCTGAGAGGACGGGCAAGTTAAAAAACATCTAATTACATACATCTGTCTACAAGCCTCTAAATAGATTACATAAACCCATAAGATAGGGCAGGACTCTGCCATGCCCAAATGCATGCATACAAAAGAGTAGTACCAATAACTGCAGCTCCGAAACAACCGGAGCTCTCCCAAGATGTCGCTGACGGAGCTCCTAAGGATCAGACGCGTCAACCTGCTTACCTTCGAGCATAAATGCAGCGTCCACAAGAAGGGACATCAGTATGAACAAAGTAATGAGTATGTAAGGCATGAACAATAATATAGTAAGACATATGGAGCATATCATGAGATAAAAGAATGACCTATACTTCTGATTGCCTCTTAAGGCGGATACCATGCATGCTTAGCTTTTCATAAAATCTTTCTCATACATATGTATCATAATAGAGTTGCAGAATGCGCAGCCCGATCTCTATATATATATAATAGTGCCGAGCAATGAACGGCCCGATTCATTTAACCATATATCCTGCGTACGGGCATCCCGCATTCGGGACGATATCATAATATACCAACTGATCAGGTGGCTATGCGTATATAACGCCTCACCCTTTTTCCTTTCCCCATAAAATCATATAGATACATATAAGCATATATAATATAAGTAGCATGCATGAGAGCCCAAATAAAGGTTGTTACTTTATCGGAGTGACGTAAGGTCAGTAACCTCCGATTTATATTTAAGAACAATCATCATCGCTATATCCCACCTTGAAAGAACAATTATCATAAGGTGAGATCAATAACAATGAATAAAGTCAGGAAAATCATGAAATAAGATCAATAATCTCATAATAGCATCAAATCCATAAGCTTTGGAATTCTGGAAATAAGGTCATCAACATTGTCATTATCATTATAAAAATATATTCATCTTTAACATCATGAGAAGATTTAAGAATCATGAACTTCTAGCTTTTGGAAGTAAGAAGGTTATTGAAACGTATATGGGTTCATAAGTTAGGAATCATGACTTTGAAAGAAAGGGACGAGCCTTAACATACCTGTCCGGCCTCCAACTACTATGTTTATTCGTTCGAGGTCGTAAGTCAACATTTAAGAGGATGCACACTATCGTTAGACTCATTGTAGTATACTTGCCCTAAGGTTTCAAATTAAGCTATTCTATATCCTGCCGAAAATTAGGCAAAAGATCTCCCCTGTTTATATGCCTAGCCGAAATCATAATCCAGCAACTAACAACAATAACAACAATGCCAACATCAACCACCATATTATCAATACCAATAGACTCCATAAAACATCCCACATGATGTTTTCCAAATTTCTCAACCAACCATAACAACAACCATAATACCAAAATCAAAGAATTGTATTCGATTTAATCTCAAATTAATCCATAATTCTCTTTCAAACTCACCTCATGGCCATCAACTTCAATTCAACTCTTTATGATTTTTCTCCTATGATTTTTCCTCTCTAAGAACTGCTAAACCTTTACATCATCTTAATCATGTAAATAATAGGAAGAAAATACCTTATTTTGGAAGAACTTCACTCTATTCACCCCTTTACAAGATCAAGTTCATCACCACCTTGAAGAGAAATAAGAACAATTATCTTCCATAAATTTTCCTTGAGGTTTTGATGTCTTTTGATGATATGGAATGGTTTTGAAAGTTGATAGAAAGTGATGGAAAATTATAGAACTCTCAAGAAGTGTGGAGGATGAGAGAATGGTGAAAATTGGTGAAAATTAATGGGTTAGAGGGGTATTTATAGGTGTGTGTTGGGTCGGGTTACTTGTAGGACCTAACTTGTAACGTCCATTTTCTACTGCTGTCGTCCGATGAGCGATTTTTTGTGTTGGAAACTAGACTCGAAGAACTCCATTTTAGGCTTTGAAAACACCTTAAAACTCCTAATATACTAGGCGATATACCCCTCCAAAGTTGACTAAAAATCTGCCCAAAATCCTGCCAACTTTTTTCAAATTTTCGTCAAACTTATTTTCTTCGATTTTCTTGATCCTGGAATCTTCCGAAACTCTTCATACCTGATATTTACCATTAATCATACTTGATAATGGTCATGTCCTTTGGTTCCAAGATTGTCCTTCCCGGTTACGACTTACAAGATCATAATTCATCCTTTACTTAAACATTATACTTAATAATGCTTCGTTCCTCACAATCCAAAGTTGTTATACCTAGCCATAGCTCGACATACTTACATTACTTTACGCGAGGGAACTGCGGAGGGACCTGACGAGGAGGGTCTTAACCCTCGACCTACGGAAGCCCACTGTGCGCCGGATCGACACCCCGACGCACGCTGTGGCACCGGGCGTGCTGTCTGGTCGATAGCGCATGACATCCGCGCGTCATGGTGGAGTCGTCTGGGCCCCGAGCGGGCGGTGCGGGAGGTGGGGTATGCGACGTCTCGAGCCACTCGCTCTGAATCTCGTCACCAGGCCACAGCAGGTTGTCGAAATCTTCTGTTGGTGGCCCTCGCAGGCCCCTTTCTCTTACCACTTTCGGGAAGGCGCGAAAAACTTTAACTGGCGAACTCCGGCCCGAAATTGGAACAACTCGTCGAAGGTGAACGCTTAACACGTAGCTGCATTGCACAATCTAAGAGAGAAGAATGACATGCGTCCTAAATGTCGCCACAGCCTCTTGTTTATAAGTGTGGTGTACGACTTGCTTTGTCGTAAGACTGCACTAAACACGGTCGTAAACAACCACACAAGACGAACCTGACTACGATACCACTTCGGTCGCGTGACAGATGAGTCGTGATAGTGTCGACCTCTGGCCAGGCACACCGTCGACCTCTGAGTGACGAAACACCTATCTTATCTACGGGCAATCACGAAACGTCGAAGACCCATGTGGCCCAGAAGCGAACTCGTACTACCTCGCTGAGAGGTTGACATCATGACCTCCCCTTACGAAATACGAATATATACGGCCATGTTGAAAGAGCAGTGCGAGCCGGCAAGGAGTACCTTCACATATCTTGTACACGAAAAGAATAGAAGCGAGCAAGGCTACATTAAATCGACTAATACATACGAGCGTACGGACCTCTCTTTTGGGTCGAAAGGTGGCAGAAAGGACGGGATGGGACCGTCGTACCCGCGGCATGTACGTCTCAAAAGGCTAGCATGCAAAATGGTATAGCTCTAGGATCAAATGGAGCGCAACGGCACGGCCAGATGTAAGTCTGCATAAAATTTGGACCGCTTTTTGTCCGGTTACCACAGACTTGCGAATGAACACGGCCACGACTTATTGGGGAGTCGATACGGATAATGTGCGAGTATGTAAAGCATAAAGTAGCAAAGCATAGAATCGTGAGTTGAATGCGAAACTCGAAATGCCACGTTACGGATGGTAAAGAATATCCACGTGTGAAATCTTTAAACCATAACCGTCGCCTGCGATGCAAGTTCAGGATCCCTACCTTAAAGATATCTTTTAGACTCTTTATGATCGGTAAAAGATATCAACATGAACACCATACAAGGAGTGCCTCCATATTTTCAAAGCATGAATAACGCCGCTAGCTTCAAAGATCATGGGTTGGATAATTCTTCTCGTGTAACTTCGAACATGCAGAAGCATAAGCAACAACCTTAGTGCTACGTCAAAACACGGCCTAACTTGACACACGAAGCATCACAATATACCATATAGCCATCTGCTCATGGAAGAGTCAAAATGAGTCTTGAAGTCAATTGTCCTTAATAATCGAAAACTACTGCTGCTTTGTCTGTCAATTGGAACTTAGGCGATTTCCACGAGTCAACTTGTTCAATGGGGGTGAAAGAGAGGAAAATCCTTCTACAAGCCTTCGCAATATCTGCCGAGCCTAAGAAGCTACGTATCTCTTGTTGGTGTCGTGGGCTGACGGTGCGCGAGCGCCGATCTTTTGGGCATTGGCCACAATACGCCAGGATAATGTGACCCAGAAAAGCCCGAGAGTTCAGCCAGAACTCACACTTGGAAAACATGGCATATAGCTCTCTTTTTCGAAGGGCAAGCAACGCCGTCGTTCTTACGCATGCTCGGCCTGCGACGGTGGTCTCGTCGAATATCGTCCCCATACTTCGATCCTGACGTTACGTCAGTGTTTTTATGCGTTGGAAATCGTGCGAGGTAAATGACACTACTAACGGAAACGTGGTTATCTCCCAAGCTTATAGGTGGTTAGAGTGAGTACAAATGTATCATAAGGATTAGAAGTTAACTAAATCGAAGAAAATAAGTTTCGTTAAGGTTCAAAATTTATTTGAATGATATACAGTCCAAGCTATAGTATTCCGTATTTTTGGACTAGGAAAGTGAACCGTCCAACACGAGCAAATTTACTCGAGCCGGAGGATTTAGTCATATTGAAGCATGAAAATCAAAGAACTTGCTTTATATGAGGAATGAAGTCCAAAAATAATTTAGTCCTTAACAAGTGTGACGACGGTGATTGGGAATAATATTTGTGTAAAGAGGCTATCGACTAGAGTTCTACCACATGATTATGATAATGAGTATATGAAGTGTGTTAAAAGTGGTCCATGTTTAAGTGAATTGGGATCAAGAAATTAATTATGTGTATAATTGGTTAAATGTTGAATTATAGTGGTGGATAAAGGAGTTAATTAAAGAATAAGTGGATAAGTGGGAATGTGAAATTATCCACGTGTAGTCATGTAACGTGCAACACCTAAATGACTAAGGTGTATACATATTTGGTGGCTTCTTTTGGGAGTATAATGTGTTAGGTGTAATGAATAGGAAGGGGGCCCATGGTCCTTTAGAATATACCTCCTTTGAGACTTATCTTTTATTAGAGATGTCTTTGCTATTAAGATTGATGGTACGGAATAATGTTTTCATTAGTGAATCTAAAGCTATAGCAATGAAGGGATGGCAACATATGCACATATGTGTGTATATATTTTTATATACAATCTGCCATAGGAAAATTCTTATGCGCAAGAAATAAGTTCTAGAACAATATAAAGGTTGTGCCACGTCGGTTTCTCCCGGATCATAGCAAATCACAAATTTCTTCAAAGTGAAGTAAGGTGGAAGAAGAGTACTTCTTTGAATATAAGGTAAGAAATCCTCTCTCCTAGATGTATTTGATTTATCCAAGTCGTATCTACATTGCTAGATGAAAGAAATACGAAAATTATATCGGAAAATCGTATAAATTGAGTGCGTAGTTCGGTGGACTGTTTTGGGAGGTTGTTCTTATGAAATTATATGAATGGTAATTAATTGAATGACCTGGAGGTGTTGTTGTTGTTGTTGTTCATATTGTTGAGAAATTTTGGAATGAAGATGGGATTTAAAACTACTGTTTAATTGACAAGCCGAGCTTTCCGCTCGTCGCATTATTGTTGAATTATTGAAACTATTTTTATATTGTTGAGGGGCTGGATCGATGGGATTAATTGTTGATGTTGTTAATATGGTTGTTGGTATTGTTGTTGATGATTTGGCGAGTCGAATTCTCGGGGTTTGTTAAATTTATAAAGAAAATGTTGTCGAATTTCTATAAATGATGTGCTAGGTTTAGGGTTGGATTCGTAAGTGCCTATAGCTAATGTTTGGTATCTACGGCATTGTTGTAGATCTTGGGAAGTTTTGGATTAGCTTAAGAAGCGGACAAGGTATGTTAAGGCTATCCTTTCTTTCTTTTTTGCATGAATTACATAAAACGAGCGAACGATGAACATACATGACTCGATGAATTCTATCTCTCGACGATGTACTTGACATGATAGTTGTCTTTGATTCTCGAAGTGTTGGTTCATTCTAATTATTCTATTGAGTCTCGATGATGATTTAGTTTGTATATGGTTTGCTCTGATATTCTAATCATGCGTAACGTTATTACATCATTTCACGCAGTCCGGGCCGGGTAGTATTCGTGCATATTGCATTATTCATGAGTCCACTCGCTGTAGGGCGGTTACTGTATATATATGATTATTATATTATATATGGATCGGGGTACGTCGCTCGACATTATTATATATATATGGATGGGGCGTTGTTAGTCGCATTATTATATTATATATGGATCGAAGGATGCGTTCCGCCTATATTTATCGTATATTATAATCTATGGGTCTACTTACATAAAGTTGCCGGTACTATTCTCGGCTATTCGTTAGCCGGTTGGTTTCAATTACTGATCGGCTTTCATATCCATTTTTATGATGTTCTTATGCCTTACATACTCGGTACATTATTCGTCGACGTCCGCTTTGCTCGGGGCGGCGTGAGCATGCCCACACGGGCCCGAGATTGTTTTGCGGTAAAAGTATTCGGCTAGGATGGTTGGTATCGGTACTGGGTTGTAAACTCCATTTTCTTCCCCCGGAGCAAAGAGTCATTATGGTTATCATATGTGTGTGTATCGGAATGTCAGGCCCCCTTGTCCCGACTCATATGATTGGTGTTTACTCTTAGAGACTTTGCGAGACGATTGTCCGTGGTTAGTATGTTGAGATGTCATGTGTTGATTAAAGCGACCATGTAGGCCGATATGTCAGTTTGACTTACTCGGTTTTTGATTAATTGAGTATCGTTCGCAAATTTCTATGGTTTGACGGAAAGTACTTTATTATATTTCTAATTTTTTTTTTATGTCCGTTTATTATGTGAATGCCGAGGGTTCGCTCGGCTTAAGTAAAGAGTTGGGTGCCCATCACTATCGGAATTAGGATGTGACAAAGTGGTATTAGAAAGCATTCGTCCTAGGGGTTGTCTGCAAAAAGTAGTGTCTAGTCGAGTCTTGTTTATGGTGTGTTGCGCGCCACATTTATAAACAAGAGGCTACGAATTTAGGATGGTTACCCTTTTTTCATATCTCTTATCGTGCGATAGCCAGAGAGGTAGGAAATGATATCCTTATATGCGTACCTTTGATTTCGGCGGGAGAGTGGTGTCGACAAGAGAACGCAAATAATCACATACGGGAGTTTCGGAGGCTAATATTTCATTGAGGTTACGTTATCGGATTTGTATATACGTAATGGTAATAGTCATCATCAAGGTAAGTAATTGTAAGTATAGTAAGAAAATGGATTGAATGTATATATATGATGATAAGTTCGGTTATAAAGTGTGAACGAAAGAAGGATTAAGAATCGGTAAAAAGATAGGTAAGCGGGGGTATATGTCGATATGGTATGAATGTTGCGGGTATGATTGAAACTTTGCGGTTGAAGGAAGAATGAAAGGGAAAGTAAATAGGAAGGTATAACAAGGCAGATCGCTAAAGGATCAGGTACATCTCGAGGTGTGATTTATGAGGTAAGTTCGACATCTTTGAACTCTTACTTGAAATTGGGAGCCCTGTGTGGCTAAGATATGTCGTATGTATACATTAGCCCTGTGAGGCATTGTTGGTATTTGCTGCGTGCAGGTTTTGGATAGTAAGAAATATAGAGGAAACTCTACCGAAATTTTTCTAGAATTTAAAGGAGATAAGATATAAGCTTGTAATATGTCCTAACGGGAAAAGATGTTGTGAAAAAAAAAGTAATGGCAGGATGGGATTAAGTCAGGAGTATCGTTGACAACTACAAGAGATGAGTTAAATGCTGTTGAATTGATAGTAACGGTAACTACAAGATCGACATTGATATGGTAAAGAGAAATGCTAGAGTAAATTAGGGAGACGGGTAGTACTAAAGCATGACATAGAAGAGAAATGGTAACTCCAATAGAGTGTGATATTGAAGTATTGATTGGATGGATAAGCGCAAGTAAAATATGACAAGTCTATTAGCATAATAAAGTAACAACATGACTGAGACAGGGGTACGAAATACAAAGGGTTATAACGAATGTGAATACATTCGTAAGACAACTAATGTGGTAAGTGTAATAGGGCTAATCAGAAAGAGTAACGGTTAAGTATGCTTACTTCACGAGGTTTATTCTATTTTATAAAAAGCTGGCTTGGGAATGAGATCAAAAAAAGTGGCACTCTATAGAGTTGATTATGATCGGGATACAATGAGAACGTAGCAAGAATCGTAATATAAAGTAAGTAAAGTAGAGCGAGGAAACGACTAAAGATGTGACATGTTCTATATGAATAAAGAGTGAATACGAAGTGTGAAACCAATAAGCGAGCCATGAAGGCGGTAGATAAGAGAGCTTATAAGACCTTGTTAGGGGAAAGTCCAGCATAGAGGTTTTGCCATGACAGAAATGATAGCAGGCAAAAGGAAAAAAGAAGTCAACTTGAAAAAGAAATTAGAGAAAAGTGATTTGGCAAAGTAGTAACAGTTTGTGATTTGTATAATTAAGATCACGAGTGATATCTTTGGCTGGATATAAGAGACCAAGACTATGGAAAGATGAATAACGAAATAGAACGATTGTAAGGAAAAGGATCAGCATAATAAGGATGAGAGGGGACGATCAGAATGAACATAATAAGTTTTGGAAGTGAAGAAGGGATTGTATAGAAGTAATATATTCTAAAGGACAAAGCGGTACTGAGTTACGAATAGGGTTCCTTGTGCGAGGAATAAAGGATTGATTATAAAACGGGAGGTAATAAGATAAATTGACGAGGAAAGAATGTGAAGGAATAATTATGGGTATAGAAAGAAAAGGAAATATGCGAAGTACGCGCTCTTAAGAAGTAGTTGTATTATGAGAAAAGGAAGATTCATCTCCTACGAGTATCCTATACCAAGGCAGAACGAGTAAAATATATATAAAGGAATAAGTTGGAAAAAGGATCAGATGAATTTGAGATTGGAAATAGGGACATAAAGCAGAATATAAATAGATAATGGTATAAGTACACCCTTAAGGGGGTTTTACTAGAAGAATATTACGCCTTGGAACTTTCATTTTTGTATCATTATGGTTATAGCGAAGTTCCAACAGTTTACCAAAGGATTATGAAATTCTCGAAAATTATGAAGCCTTTAATAAATCGACGAAGGACGTCTATGCGTTATAAAATCTTATGTAAAGATTAAGAGGTAAGATGAAGTGAACGATACATCTTAAGGGAGTAACTTATAGAAGAAGAAAGAGTCGAGTTATGACTAAGTGCACCAGAGAGAGAGTAAGATTTCAGTAGAAGGGCTTGCAATACAACTGTTAACCAACTGCGAAATAAAGAGAAGAGCAAAGACAACGACGTGGAATTATTACCTCCAGAGGCAAGAGCAAGAGGAAATATTACGGGAATGGTTACTTAGAGATCTGGAATGCGTTATAGTAAATTGAAGGGAATCGACCAACGAAAGAGGCATGTGAAGGGCATAATTCAATAAGAGAAAACTTGAGGAAGTATTGCGAGTGCAGGACTAGTTTAACATTCGAGGACGAATGTTCTAAAGGGGGAAGGATGTTACATCCCCGTGTTTTTATGCGTTGGAAAGCGTGCGAGTTAAATGACCTTAATAATGGAAATGAGGTTATCCCCCAAGCTTATAGGTTGTTAGAGTGATGGTACAGATGTGTTGTAAATATTAGAAGTTAAACCAATCGAAGAAAATAAGTTTCGTTGAGGTTCGACATTTATATGAACGGAACACGGTCCAAGCTGGACAAGGAAATTCAACCGTCCAACACGAGAAAATTTACCTAAGCACGGAGGATTTGGTCATATTCAAGTATGCAAATAAAGAGATCGGTGTATAAAAGGATAAATTCCCAAAATTATTTAAGACTCGAAAGTGGAATGACGGTGATCGGAAATAGTATTCTGTGTGTACCAAAAAGGGCTATGGACTAGTGCTATGTCACATGATCATGAAAATGAGTATATGCAGTGCATTGCAAATAATTACCATTTAAGTAAATTGGGACCAAGGAATTAATTATGTGGGTAATTAGTCAAATGGAGAATTGTAGTGGAAGACAAGAAATTAATAAAGGTTATTGGATAAATATTCGGTGACAATAATATTTAATCATAGATAATGAAAGAAACTTTGGATTTACAAATGCCATGTGGCAGTAGTTAAACTAAAGATGACATTAGATTGATGAGTCATAGCACTTTTGGTGAACAAATGACATATGTAAAGGGAGAGTATGCCAAAACGGTCAATTAAATTATGCTATCCTAGTTAATCATGTTGTAGTAGTATACAAGATTTGGAATAATGTTATCTATTCTTTAAAATCCTAAAGCTATAAGATGAAGGGATGGCATGGAACATAGCTATAGCAAAGAACGTAACTTACGAATTTTCTAAACAACATTCCACGTGATCTACAATAAGGAAGCAAAGTATTATTGTTCTCAAGAACAACATATGGGTTTTGCACACCGCTTCAATCTTGTTGGTCCGTTTGTCACATTGTTCAATCCGGGCTTTCTTTGAAGTGAAGTAAGGTGGAAGAAGAGTACTTTTTGCATATAAGGTAAGAAATCCTCTCTCCTAGATGTATTTGATTTATCCAAGTCGTATCTACATTGCTAGCTGAAAGAAATACGAAAATTTTATCGGAAATCGGATAAATTGGCATTGTAGTTCGGTGGACTGTTTTGGGAGGTTGTTCTTATGAAAATATATGACTGGAAATTAATTGAATAACCTGGAGGTGTTGTTGTTGTTGTTGTTAATATTGTTGAGAAAATTCGGAATGAAGACGGGGTTTAAAACTATTGTTTAATTGACAAGCCGAGCTTGCCGCTCGTTGCATTATTGTTTGAATTATTGAAACTATTTTTATATTGTTGAGGGGCTGAATTGATGGGATTAATTGTTGATGTTGTTAATATGGTTGTTAGTATTGTTGTTGATGATTTGGCCGAGTTGAATTCTCGGGGTTTGTTGAATTTATAAAGAAAATATTGTCCGAATTTCTATAAATGACGTGCTAGGTTAGGGTTGGATTCCTAAGTGCCTATAGCTAATGTTTGGTATCTACTGACGTTGTTGTAGATCTTGGGAAGCCCGAGACTTAGGTTTGGATTAGCTTAAGAAGCGGACAAGGTATGTTAAGGCTATCCCTTCTTTCTTTTTGGCATGAATTACATAAACGAGCGAACGATGAACATACATGACTCCAATGAATTCTATCTCTCAGCGGTACTTGACATGACAGTTGTCTTTGATTCTCAAGTGTTGGTTCATTCTAATTATTCTATTGAGTCTCAGATGGTGATTTAGTTTGTATATGGTTGCTGCTGATATTCTAATCGTGCATAATGTTATTACATCATTTCACCGAGTCCCGGGCCGGGTATGTATTCGTGTACAGTTTCATTGCATTGTTCACCGAGTCCCTCACTAGCGGGCCGGGTACGGTATATATATGATTATTATATTATATATGGATCGGGCCGTACGTTCCTCGGCATTATTATATTATATATGGATCGGGCCGTACGTTCCTCGACATTATTATATTATATATGGATCGGGCTGTACGTTCCACAAAGACTATCGATATATAATAATCTATGGGTCAATTTCGGTATATAGAGTTGCACATATTCTCGGATGTTGACACAGATGCATTCAATTATTGATACTGGTTTTCATGATCCATTTGTACTTGATGTTCTTATGCCTTATGTTATATCCCGTATTTTGTACATCGGGATAATCCGAGCTAACCATGATAAGTTAAGGACAAGACTATTCCGGGGTACGAGGTTGAGACTTTTAACCTCCGGTTTTGTTTTAAGGCACAAGTTGCTTATAATTTTATTGGATGGAAATATTAAAAAAAAAATTGGGGTTAAAAGTTAATTATGGAAAGTTGGTAATTTCATGAAAATGGCCACATGTGGCCGTGTAATGTGGTGTGGGCCAAGGTCCACATGGATGCATAATATAGCATATGAAAGGTGATTAATTAATCATATTCATCATCTTCACCTTAGAAACTCTAGAAACTTGGAGAAAAAAAAGAAGGGCCATTCTACCATGGCCTACCGAGCAAGAGCTTGGAAGATTGATCAAAAAAATATTTTCTTCTAGCTTTTCTACCAATTGGAAGGTCTTCTATAACGTGGAGCTCGGTCATTGGAGCAAGCAAACCATTCATTTTTACAAGCACAAACTCTAGCCAAGTCGAGGAACCAAGTGATAAAGGTAAGGTCTAACTTTTCTCATGTGTTATGGATGATTGTACATATTGTAGTGTGTAGAAATGGATGAAAATCATGAAATCTTCATGGTGATGTTTAAGTTGTGTGTTGGCTTCATATGTTATTTTGGTGTTTAAAAGGGAAGAACAAAATTTTTTATTTTTGGGGTTGTTTTTT
>NW_026714481.1:0-23488 GCF_029784015.1 Lycium ferocissimum | reverse complement strand
TTTTTTAGCATCATAAGAAGATTTAAGAGTCATAAACTTCTAGCTTTTGAAATCAAGGAGGTTATGAAAACACTTATGGAATCATAGCATAGGAATCATGCCTTTGAAAGAAAGGAACGAGCCTTAACATACCTTCCCACTCTCCAATTATTTACACCAATTCGTCCGAGCTCGTAAGTCTATATTTAAAAGGATTCACACAATCGTTAGACTCATCGTAGTATATTTGTGCTAAGCTTTCAAGTCAAACTATTTTATATCCTGCCGAAAATCGGGCAGCATTTCTCCTATTTATATGCCTAGCCCGAAATCGCAATTCAGCAACCAACAATAACAACAACAATACCAACATCAATAACATCATTTTCAACACCAATATGTATCATAAAGCAGGCCACACGCTGTTTTCCAACTTCCATAACTAACCAACTTCCTACATAATTATTTAACGGTTTTGTCTCCATAAATAAGCCTTAAATAATGCCAAAAGAGAAAGATTCATACCTTTTTTTTCTTGTTAAGACAGCAATATCCTCAATATCCACGCTAAAATCCACTGCAAAACAATACTAGAATCACAACCATGCGTTACCCGAACATAAACCACTACTTCGCGACTTAAAAATTGCTCACTTTTTGTTTCTCTCTCTCTCTCTTCAATTTCTGGAATTTTCTAGGAAAATCTGATGAAAAAAGGGGGTTATTACCCTTTTTATAGGGGTCAAATTCGGTCAGGGGATCTGTAGCATTTCTTCGTAGAAGCACCGTAGCAAAGTTGGTTTACTTGTAAAGATCAGTAGCACGCGTTTCTGCTCTGTCAGCTGAACTTGTAACGTCCATAATTCTCTACTCCGATGTCCTATCGATGAGAAGTTTGTTGCATTGGAAACTAGACTCGATGAACTTCATTTTAGGATTTTGTTTCACTTCAAAACACTTCATATGCGAAGAGGTCCCCCAAGTTGGACCAAAATTTTCACACAAAACTTCACCCATTCTTTCTCTAAAGTCGTACTACTCCATTTCTTCCACTCATTTCCTTATAAAACCTTCCGGTATACCTTATGTACATCTTTCACTCATTAAATATACTTAGTAATTGTCACACCCCAATCTCATCAGGGTATGATGGGCACCCAACTCTTACTTAGAGCTGAGCGAACCCTCTGGCATTCACATAATGAAACTGGACATATAATAAAGTACTTTCAGTCAAACCATAGAAATTTGCGAACGATACTTAATTAATCAAAAATCGAATAAGTCAAACTGACATATCAGCCTACATGGTCGCCTTACTCAACGCACGATATCTTAACATACTAACCACAAGGACAACCGTCCCAAAGTCCCTAAGAGTAAACACTGAATCACGCCGAGGTCGGACGGGGCCCGACATACCCGTACACACATATGATAATCATAATGACTCGGCACTACTCCAGGAAGAAAATGGAGTTTGCCAATACCAGCTGATAGCCAACCTCCTAACTCAATACTTTTACCTCGCAAAATAATATGGGATCGTGTGGCATGAACACGCGCCCCCGTGCAAAGGGACGTCAGTACGAACAATGTACCGAGTATGTAAGGCATCAGTAATCATAAAGAATGAGACATAATCCATAATGAATGTATGAGAAACCACCTGTAATATGAATAGCCCCAAAGGCAATGACTAAAAATGTAAATATATGCCATACCCGGCCCTTTAGTAAGGGACTCGGTGAAATATAAATATATACCGTACCCAGCCCTCTAGTGAGGGACTCGGTAATAATCATATATATACCGTACCCGTCCCTCTAGTGAGAGTCTCAGTGAATAATGCAATGAAACTGTGCACGAATACATACCCGGCCCGGGACTCGGTGAATGATATATTAACAGCATGCACGAGTAGAATATCATGAGCAACCATATGCAAACTATGTCACCATCTGAGACTCAATAGAATAATTAGAATAAACCAACACTTGAGAATCAAAGACAACTATCATGTCAAGCACTATTGAGAACTAGAGTTCCTTGGAGTCATATATGTTCGTTGTTCGCTCAGTTTATGTAATTCATGCCAAAAAGAAAGAAAGGATGGCCTTAACATACATATAGAAGCAAATGAATGCAAGTGAGACTCATAAGATTATTTCTGGAACTCTTTGAATAACCTGGAAGCATAACACCCTCGAATGTCACTATGGATTATAATATCAAAATAGGACTTCAGGATTCATAGACATGTATCAGGATATAATGAAATAGCTTCTGGAAATCAAGAACATTAGCCATTCTAGTATCTCTAAGAATAGGAGCTTCTCTGGAGTTTATATGTTCGTCGTCTGTTTGTTTCATATAGACCATGCCAAAAAAGAAAGAAGGGATAGGCTTAACATACCTTTGCCGCTTTCGAGTTAACCACAGTCCATATTCGGGTCACGTTAATCTATCAACAACATCAATTTACCAACAATCAATCCAATATATATCCTTAAAATCAATCCCTTAAACTTATCTCTATTTCTAACGGAATTTCGACAAAGATTTCCTTTATAAACTGGACAAACCCGAAAATCCAATCCAGCTAAATTATTAGCAACAACGTCAAACAACAATATCGACAATCATCATAACTCAGATATTTCCATCCATTTAACTCCACTGAAACAACCCCACCTTCATAAACCTCCCAAAAATGCCAAACGAGCTTTTAACATTATTTCCTCCGTTCTAATCCGTTAAAACTCTAAATAAACACTTTAATAACATAAAAGGAACCTTATACATACCTTAGAAGCAGCTCAACCACGAAATACCATCCCCCAAGCTCAATAATTAGCTTAAAACGATGACGAAAACTCGTACTACACTTTATCCTTCACGAGCCTCGGGATTCGGGGCCTCGAACTTGATCGAACCCTTGCTTTATCTCTCTAAAATCCCCTCACTCTCTATCTACCATGTTATGGAATTTTTGGTATGAAATGAGGATGATAAGGGTTAAAACCTCCTTTAAATAGCAAGGGAAGTGGGCCTGACCCGACTTGGAGTCGGGTTGGGCCGAGCCCACTGCCCAGCTTGACCTTTCTGTCGTAAAATGTCCATAACTTTTTATTCCTATGTCGTGTGAAGGCCCACGACCTATGGTTGGAAAGCTAATTCAATTATCTACAATTTCATATTTGGAGTTTTCCCAAATTCCCAAATAATGATGGGGTTATGGCCTCCCGAAATCAGATCACCCGAAAACATAACTTAAAAACATCTTTTTGGAGGGCTTACACTTGGATTTGGCTCAAGGGTCCTTCTTGAGTTGTGTTTAACTTCACATATATTGGCCATATAACATATTATATGTCCTGTACAAAAACCCCATCATGTGGGCCCCACCTCAGCTTACGGTTATGAGGGCTATATATCTTTTAACGTATCATTCCAATCATATTGTATGAATTCCAAATATCATACTCATGCTATCCTCATGCTAATACAGTAGAATTTCATCCTTTATACTTGTAATATTTGCTCCTCCTTGAGCTCACATTAAGCCGTCTGTAGCTTTAGTAACACGAAATTTTCTAGGGTGTAACGATGATAATGCTTGCTCCTTACATTCCAAAGTGGTTTTACTTGTACAGCTTTCTTACTCTCTTTATTACTCTTCAGGATACGTCGCTGCCTATTTAGGTGCGGCACAAATTTCCCTGGTCTAGAAATATCATATCTCACGTCTGCATGAAGTATTCTCTTGACCCATTTTAATTCCTTTTCATACCTGCTTTGTGGTATGCTTATCTTTAATTCATTTCTGCTCCCTCTTAATGCATTCTTGATATGCCACTACATCTCAATTTTTGGCTTCTTTAAGCTAACATCTTTCTTTTCTTGGAATTTTGACAATGCCATACCTCGTTTCAGGACTAGATCTGCTCTTCCCCCCTTTTAAGGGTGTTCTTATACAATAGTAACTCCCGACTATCAGTAGTCATCGGCCAACCTTGACGATCCTCCAACTCCTTTGTCTCTCGCTAATACCGGAATTCTCTCGTCATATAGCTTGACTTATTTCCTTTTCGCTAATCGAGGGCTTTTCATTTGAACGAAGTGCTTATGCATTACAGATCCATTCTCGCTGCCTTCTTTAAGGCCTTTCTACTTCTACCTTTTATGACTGAACATTTCCTGAATCAATGGGTTAATGGGGACATTGGAATCCATCAAAACATTCTACGGGGCGTTTGGTCACACTTTGCTCTTTTTATCCCTCATCTTCCTCCACAACTATTATCACTGAAATTCTACTTACTCTGAGTTTCCGGTCTCACTTTACGTCTACAATATATCATTGAGAGTTAATATGCTACACTCTTACCCTTCCACTATCAATCCTTTTATTCACTTAGCTCACTTATCCGAAAATTTCCTTGATTACATATTTGCGTCCCACCTATGCGTTGTAGTTCTTCCAGTGTTCTGCCACTTCTTGTTCATGTCATGAATTCCTTGTAAATATACCCTCTTCTTTCTTTTCCTTCTAGCCGCCAAGGCTAGTCCATACTCATGAATATTTCCCATACATCTTTCTATTTCCTTTATAATTAAATCCCGGTATTCCTTATCCTCATCCCATGTCATTGATGTACTACCTCCCGGTTAGCTTTGTTAGTTCATTATCCTCTCGCTTGTCCTTGGTGATTGTTCAATTTTCCTTTTCTTCCCTTCTTCTTCTCTCCTCTCCTTTTGACCAGCCCATTAGTGTACCTTTCCTGCTTTCATTCTCAAACCTTCCTTGAGTTCCTTCCTCCCCAAGCGCCTTTCTCCACTTGTTATTTTATAGCATTGAAGTTCGTAAAATATTCCTTTAAACGTGCAAATCCGTTCTATTTTTAAATCATCTTCTAGGGAAGCTTCTCCGTTTCCGAGGCAACTGTGTCAGCATAACTACACATTTATCCCTTTATATACCTCTCGAGAGCAGAAAATCTCTTAGTATCGTTGCAAGGCCTGATCATTCTCTCTCTTACTTTACATCCCTATTTGTGATTACTATCCTTTAGTCCCACTTATCGAAGTCTGTTCTCTGACCCCACATATTCATCTTTTGTTTCACACTATCATACTTTATCCCTTTCGCATGCCTACCTTCGAATTTTATCCAAATAGTCCCTTGCCTTACCCGTCGTCCCTCTTGGAAGCTTCACTTACCCTCGTTTCTTACACTTTTTTTTTCCTTTCCTCAAGACATTCTAATCTCTTTAGTTTCTATCTATTCACTTTCTTCCTTTCCCTGATGTTATTGGATTAGGACTTTCCAACTCTAACCTGTGGTGAAAATATCATCAACTTACCTTGTAACATCTATCACTTGAACTTCGCTTTCCCCCGTTCGATTGATGCCTTCGGTACCGCAACGTCGGTTCTTTAAGGACACATATACCGGTTGGCGCAGCCACATATGGGAAGTCATACACATACATATATATACATACATACATACATACATACATATATATATATATGTATGTATATATATATATATATATATATATATATATATATATATATATATATATATATATGTGTTTACTAACGCCTCGCTTACAAAGTACTTCCCAATACTATTCGAACTCATTTTAATTCTAGAGCTGTGATGCACTTTTTTTTCTCTTTGCCGGTCTAGTTTGCCTCATCCTTCGCGACCTTTTAGGGTTTCTAACCACTTCGCATATTCCAATTCCCTTAGGATACTCTAGCTTCTCATCTGTCTCTTATGTCTGAATTTGTAGGACTCTTAATATACTTCCCAGGGGGTCACCCATCCTAGTATTTCTCTCACCCCAGCACGCTTAACCTTGGGGTGCTAATGGGATCCGGTGCGTTAGTGCTGGTACGATCATATCCCCCCGTACTGTGTGACCTTTATTGCATGACCTAGAACAAGTTGAAGTTTTAACAGATTCCAAAACATTCTCGTAATGCATCTCCCTCCAAATTAGAAAGGATCTCCTACTCTTCCGATTAAGTAAATGCTATTTTGGCCTTTGAAATCCTCAATAATCACCTTCAATCTGCATGTATGACTACTTTTCATCCTAACTTTCAAGATTCCCAATGGTGGCAAAAGCATCTTAACCGCAATTACCTCCAAATACTTAAGTCACTAATCCCCTTTAGGATTTTTCGCTCATATTTATTCGGTATTACCCCAAGTAATTACATACGCACATAGGAAATTCCAATAAGAACTTGTATACCCGTAGTCGATCGGTCCTTAGCCTCGATTTGGTGGGCTATAGAGTGAAGTGTACTCATCCTTGTCTTCCCACCGTCTACTAGTCTAGCCTAACATAATCTTTGAAACGTAGGAAAATCTAGATGTGCCAAACTTTGTACTTCCTCAATTACGTCTTCGTCCACACGAGTATCGTGAACCCTTAAACGGGTCTTTGTCATATGATTTCTCAGTCAAGTCTCCACCTACTGGAGCCACATTCTCTGATGGGTCCGTCTCAATAGAATAGCTGATGCTTTTTCTTATACTTCTTGACATCCTCGATCCTGAGTCAACGGGTGATACGGATCCCATTTCCCCCTTCGGAGCCTCACTTACGCTCCCATTAACTGAAATTGTCCTCTTCTCCAATACAATCTTGTAATTTAACAAAAATAGTACCAAGAACGAGTTTTCCTATCATCGGCTCTACTGCACGATCTATGATCGTAAAAGAAAGATAACATCCTAAATGTCCTGTAGCTTCCTGTTTATAGATGTGGTGCACAACACAGATAAACAAGACTGCACTAGACACGGTGCCTTAGACACTCCGAGGATGAAGCTGCGATACCACTTTTGTCACGACCCAAACCGATGGGCCATGACTAGTGCCCGACCTCGGCAACACCACGACATTCGCTAGATATAATTTGAAATCAAAACAATATGGCACTCAGTAAAAGCATGCTATGAACTCGTCATGTCATACATCAAAAGAAAAGACTCCCGTACTGAATGCCTAACCAAAACATAAGACATATACAAGCCGACAAGGCTGCCACTGTACACGGGGACATCCAAAACGAACTACATCGATATAGCTGACCAAATCGTATATACACAACCCACATATGTCTACTGACCTCTAAGAGTATAACAAAGTCTACGTCAAAAGGATACGTACCAAAATAACTCGAAGCTCCGAACAATCGAGCTCTCAGTGGGCACAGGCGGGGGGTCTAAGCCGAGAGGATCACCAAGCGAGTGTACGTGCACTGCGGGCATGAAACGCGGCCCACGAAGAAAGGGGGTCGGTACGAATAGTGTGCGAGTATGTAAGGCATGAAATCAACATATACATAAAATCCTGGAAAACATTTGAGACATGTCAATGAATGGGCAAAATAAATGCATCAGTATAGCTACATCAAAGAAACACATATATCCATAGAAATGTCACAACAAAGGCCACAGTGTCACCCCCTGTCAACTGTGCCATACATACACATATCACAATAAAGGCCACAGCGCACCCCCTGTCAACTGTGTCATATATATATATACACAGCACAATAAAGGCCACAACACACCCCCTGTAAAATGTGCCATATATATACACATCACAACAAAGGCCACAGCACACCCCCTGTCAACTGTGCCATATATATACATCACAATAAATGCCACAACACACCCTCATCATTGTGCCATATATATACACATCACAACAAAGGCCACGGCACACACTCCTGTCCAATTTGTGCCATATATATACACGTCTGACAAGGCCACGGCATCCCCCCACAACTAGGCCTTGTAATACACAACAAAGGTCATAGCGTCACCCCTGTAATTGTGTCTATATATACATGAAAAATGAAAATGAGTGCGAGTGGCATAATCAAAATGAAATAATAGAGCTCTCTGTAATGTCACAAAATAGCCATATACATATATTATACTCATGGCATGCATAGGAGTTCAAGTAAAAACTATCACTCTATCCCACATTGAAGGAACAATTTATAAAGTGAGATCAACAACAATGAAATAAATCAAGAAAATCATGAAATAGCTTAACATCTTCACATCATCGTTGAAATCATATTTGAGACCTTTAAGCATAAAATTATCCTCACGTAACCCTCATAAGAACATTCTCATTTTTAGCATCATAAGAAGATTTAAGAGTCATAAACTTCTAGCTTTTGAAATCAAGGAGGTTATGGAAACACTTATGGAATCATGCCTTTGAAATAAAAGGACGAGCCTTAACATACCTTCCCACTCTCCAATTATCTACACCTATTCGTCCAAGCTCGTAATTCTACATTTAAAAGGATTCACACAATCATTAGACTCATCGTAGTATATTTGTGCTAAGCTTTCAAGTCAAACTATTTTATATCCTGCCGAAAATCGGGCAGCATTTCCCCTGTTTATATGCCTAGCCGGAAATCGTAATTCAGCAACCAACAACAACAACAAAAGTACCAACATCAATAACATCATTTTCAACACCAATATGTACCATAAAGCAGCCCACACGCTATTTTCCAACTTCCATAACTAACCAACTTAGTACATAATTATTTAACGGCTTTGTCTCCGTAAATAAGCCTTAAATAATACCAAAAGAGAAAGATTCATTCCTTTTTTTTCTTGTTAAGACAGCAATATCCTCAATATCCACGCTAAAATCCACTGCAAAATAATACTAGAATCACAACCATGCGTTACCCAGACATAAACCACTACTCCGCTACTTAAAAATTGCTCACTTTTTGTTTCCCCCTCTCTCTCTCTCTTCAATTTCTTGAATTTTCTAGGAAAATTTGATGAAAAAAGGGGGTTATTAACCTTTTTATAGGGGTTAAATTCGGGCCGAGTATCTTGTGGCATTTTTGTAGTAGTATGCGTAGCACGCGTTTCTGCTGTCAATTTGAACTTGTAACATCCATAATTCTCTACTCCGATGTCCTATCGATGAGCGGTTTGTTGCATTGGAAACTAGAATCAATGAACTTTATTTTAGGCTTTTGTTTCACTTCAAAACACTTCATATGCGAAGAGATTTTTGTCCCCCAAATTGGACCAAAATTTTCGCATAAAACTTCACCCATCCTTTCTCCAAAGTCGTACTACTCCATTTCTTCCACTCATTTTCTTATAAAACCTTGCGGTATACTTTATATACATCCTTCACTCATTAAATATACTTAGTAATGCTTGCTCCTTACATTCCAAAGTGGTTTTACTTAACCATAACTCAACGTACTTATGTTTCAAATTTGATAAGTGTTCTTCGAAGATACGGGGTGTAACATTGGAGATACTCCAAGGTATGTTAAGGTCATTTCTTTCTTCTTTTGGCATGTTCCTATGATATGATCCAACAAGCGAGTAAGCGAGTTTTCATATTACTCTACTCATAGAAGTATTAGGAGTACTTCAGTCTTTGATGTTCATTCACCCCATTTATGAGTAATCCTTCTGTTCATGAGTCCAGTCTTATGTAGCCAGTTCCGTGCATACAGTTTATTCATGCATTACATTCATTATATATTATGTATATTGACCCGTGACCAGAAGGCATTATATACTTACACATATTAGGCATTATATACGCGAATATTAGATATATGTAAAGTATGAGAAGAAATATAGGCGTTATATACGCATTACTACTATGATGATAATATTGATTATGGCCACAAAGGAGCCAATATGATATGACGAGATGTCATAGAGGATTACAGGTGTTATATACGCACTCATATAGATGCACGACTATCATTGATAGATATGAGCATGCAGATTATGTGCTCACAGAGGCATTGTCAGTTACGCAGATTTATGCAGATACTAGTTGATACAAGTTCACGCAAATATTTCGCATGAGTTCAGATCTTATCCATGATTCTTATGTATATATATTGTTCTTATGCCTTACATACTCAGTACATTCTTCGTACTGACTCCCCATTGCTCGGGGGGCTGCGTTCATGCCCGTAGGTACGGGAGGAGATAAAGGGGTCCAACTCGAGGACCTCTAGATCTTGGGCAACGGTATGCTCTATTTGATCCCGAGCTACGGTCAGTTTTGGTATGTCCTTTTTAGATATTTATACATATGGGTATGACGGGGCCCTGTCCCTTCTTTTCTACAACTTTTATTCTAGTAGAGGTCTGTAGACAATTGTATGTAGTAGTCAGATGATGCAGCCTTGTCGGCTTCTATTCTTTTGTGTACAGTATATGTAGCAGCCTTGCCGGCTTGTACTGTTCTTCCACATGTTGTGTATATATATATGCAGATTGTACGAAATTCTGATGTTTCCTTTTTATGAGATTAGTTTGTGCCATTTATGGGCCTTTGATGTTCAGTATGTCTCAGATAAGTATTTAGGGGTGTGTGGTCGCTAGAGGTCAGACTCAAGTCACGGCTCATCGGTTTGGGTCGTGACAGAAGTGCCATCAGAGCAGTTTCGTCCTAGGGTTGTCTACAGATCGTGTCTAGTAGAGTCTTGTTTATGGGTGTGTTGTGCACCACACTTATAAACAGGAGGCTACAGGACATTTAGGATGATGTCATGTCTTCTCTCTTAGATTGTGTGATAGAGCCCTGTGTTAAGCGTTCGCTTCTGATGAATTGTTCTAATTTTAGCGATGCCCCGCAAGAAAGCTACAGCTACCCAGAAGGGCAAGAGGATGGCCGGTGAGGCCACTAGTCATACTCGGCAGGCCACGAGGGCCCAGGATGAGATTCAGAGTGAGGGGCCGTCTCAGACATCGCATACCCCGCCTCCAGCACTGGGGTCCCTCAGTTCCTCAGCCGGATGCAGAGGCCCAAGATGTACGGGATGCTGTACGGTTGTTGACCAGATTAGTAGCCGCCTAGGCACAGCAGCAGGGAGTTGGTGTTGACCCAGCAGATAGGGCTCGTAGTTCGAGGGTTAAGACCTTCCTTGGGTTAGGTCCTCCTGAGTTTTCTGTAGTAAAGCAAAATATGGACTCCCAAGATTTCATTGATAGTATGAAGAGGACCTTGAGGGTTATCCACGCGGATGAGGTTGAGTCGGTAGAGTTAGCTTCATATAGACTCCGGGATATTTCGATACAGTGGTATCAGGCATGGGAGTTATCTAGGGGAGAAAATGCCCCTCCAGCAGTGTGGCAAGAGTTCTCGGATGCTTTTCTTCGCCATTATTTGCCTTCAGAGGTCCGACGGGCCTGAGCAGACAGGGTCCTATGTATTGAGCAGGGTAGTATGAATGTGCGAGAGTATTGTGTACACTTCGATTCCTTGGATAGCTATGCCCCTTCTATGGTGGCTGAGATGGAGGATAGAGTTCATCGCTTCGTGGCTGGGTTAGGGCCACACTTGATAGATGAGTGCACGACTGCTGCATTACAGCCAGGCATGGATATCTCCCATATACAGGCGTATGCACAGAATTTGGAGGATCATAAACGCCAGCGGCAGATGGAGCGCGTGTGTGACCGGAGTCAAGGTAAGAGGGCTAGGTCTTTTGATATAGTTAGCGAGTTCAGGGGAGGACAAAGACAGCAACATCCCAGGTATTCTTATCAGCCGGCAGGGAGTGCACCTCCGCGGTTCCTAGGTCCGAGATTTGATCGGTCTTCTTATTCCGTAGCGGGCCGCAGTTCGAGAGTCAGCTGCTCCGCACCGACTAGAAGGCGTACGAGGGCCCCCTTTGCTGCGATGTACTCAACAAGGGCAAGTTACATGCAAAAAAGCGTTGCCTGTGTTCAAATGTTTGCTATCCTTGTGGACAACCAGGCCACAGGATGAGGGAGTGCCCGATGGGGGTTGGTTCAAGTACGGTTCAGCCTACAGGGTCTGTGGCTGGCTCATCTTCTACAGTGGGCCCTTCAAGGTTTTTCTGACGCTGCCAGGTGCGAGGTAGTGGGAAGAGTGGAGCATCCACTTCAGCGGTCCTCAAGATCACGCGTGTATGCATTGGCTGGTAGATAGGACAGTGAGACGTCTTCTGATGTTGTTATAGGTATATTATCAGTTTCCTCCCACGATGTTTATACTCTGATTGACCCAGGTTCCACTTTATCATATGTTACGCCCTTTGTTGCCGGCAAGTTTGGGATAGAGCCTCGCTGATTAAACCTTTGAGGTGTCTACGCCGCTTGGTGATCTCGTTTACAGAATAGGCGCGTATACCGAGACTATGTTATTATAGTTTATGACCGACATACCATAGCATATCTAATCGAGTTAGATATGATTGATTTTGATATTATCAGCGGGTAATGGACTGGTACTTCTTTGTTGGCGCTAATGTTGATTGTAGAGCAAAAGATGGTTCGATTCTAGTTTCGGTGCGAGCTTAGCCTTAGAATGGAAGGGCAATGTCGTTTCTAGAGGTAGGTTTATTTCTACATTAAGGCGTAGTAGAGAGATGATCAAAAAGGGTATATTTTCTACCTAGTTCGAGTTCATTGCTGCTACAGTAAGTCGCCGACCTTCGCCTATTCCCCGTGGTTAATGAGTTTTCAGAAGTGTTTCCAGATGAGCTTCCGTGCATTCCCCTAGAGAGGGAGATTGATTTTGCTATTGACCTATCGCTGCACACTCACCAATTTCTATTCCTTATAGATGGCACCTGAGAGTTGAAAGAGTCAAGGAACAGCATGAAAGATTTGCTGAGAAGGTCTTTATTAGGACTAGTACATCACCGTGGGGAGCCCGTGTGTTATTTATAAGAAATAAGGATGGCTCTTTGCGAAGGTGTATCGAATACACAGTAATTGAATCAGTGATCAGAAAGAATAAGTATCCGCTTCCGAGGATCGATGATTTGTTCGATCGGTACTTGTGCGCTAAATATTTCGAAGATAGACTAGATCAAGATATCATTAGGTCGTGGTCAAGGAAGAGGACATTCCGAATACCGATTTCGACTAGATATGGCCACTACGAAGTTTCGTGTTATGTCGTTCGGCAAACTAATGCCCCATCCGTATTCACGGATCCGATGAATCATGTATGTGCCCTTTTCTAGATTTGTTCGTGATTGTGTTCATAGATTTATATTCTAGTTTATTCGGGCCGTCGAGGGCCGATCATGCAGAACATTTTATGATAGTGCTTGGAATTCTTCGAGGAAAGAGTGGGGGATGCCAAGTTTTCAAGTACGAAGTTTTGGCTGGAACTCGTGGCTTTTCTCGGGGTCATATCATTTTAGACAAGGCGTTGTAGTGATGCCTGCAAGATCGAGGTGCCGTGGAAGCACTGGGCCAAGGCCCACTCGCACTAACGGAGATACGTAGTTTCTTGGGCTTGGCAGGTTATTAGAGAAGGTTTGTAGAAGTATTTTCTCTCTTCTACCCCATTGACCAAATTGACTAAAATCGCCAAGTTCCAAATGACGGAAGCCAGGAGCAAAAGTTTTCAGACGTTGAAGGACAAGTTAACTTCAACACCAGTTTTGACTCTTCCAGAAGGAGTAGATGGCTATGTGGTCTATTGTGATGCTTCAGGTGTTGGATTGGGCTGTGTATTGATGCAGTATGGTAAGGTTGTCACTTATGCTTCTAGACAAGCTTGAAGAAGAACGAGAAGAATTATCCAACCCATGATCTTGAGTTAGTGGCGGCAGACCATGCCTTCAAGATATGGAGGCACTACTTATACGGTGTCTATGTTGATATCTATACTGATCACAAGAGCCTCCAAGAGCATCTTTACGCAGTGGACTTGAACTTGCGCCAGAGCATGGTTGAGAGGTTAAAAGATTATGATGTGGATATTCTATATCTATCCGGGAAGGCTAATGTAGTAGCCGATGCCCTCGCCGTAAATCTATGGGTAGCTTGTCTCACGTGTCACCGTAGAGAAGAGAAACGGTCGGGGCGAGGTTCATCGATTGGCTAGCCTCTAGAGTTTGATTGCTAGATTCGGGTGATGCAGATATCGTTCAAGACACGGCATCATCCTTGGTAGCAGTAGAGATGAGGATCCCGTTCTAGTTCTTTACCGAGATACAACCCTCAAAAAGAAAAAGACACCAGTGATCACAGGTGATCGAGTACTCAGGTATCGAGGTAGATTGTGCGTCGCTAGTGTTGCAGGACTCCGTCAGCAGATTATAGGAGAGGCACATTACTCCCGCTATTCTATTCATCCAGGCTCAGCAAAGATGCACCATGATTTCAAGGAAGTTTATTGGTGGGATGGTATGTAAAGAGATATAGCAAAATTTGTAGTTCAGTGTTCAAATTGTCAGCAGGTCAAAATAGAGCACCAGAAGCCTGGAGGTCTATTGCAGGCTATAGAGATTCCGATATGGAAGTGGGAGGTAATTAATATGGACTTTATTACATGGTTACCCCGTACTCAGCGGAAGTGTGATTCGATATGGGTCATAGTTGATAGGCTTACAAAGTCGGCCCACTTTTTGCCTGTCAGAAATACTTATGCAGCCGATGATTATGCAAAGTTTTACCTTAAGGAGATTGTACGGCTTCATGGTGTTCCTTCAGCCATTATTTCAGATAGGGGAGCACAGTTCACCACTTCGAAAATCTTTTCAAATAGGATTGGGGACTCAGGCGAGTCTTAGTACGGCGTTTCACCCCCAGATAGATGGGCAGCCGGAGCCTACCAAACAGACCCTTGAGGATATTCTTAGAGCTTGTGTACATAACTTTCAAGGTAGTTAGGATGATCATTTTCCTCTTATCAAGTTTGCATATAACAATAGTTACCATTCCAGTATTCAGATGGCTCTTTATGAGGCCTTATATGGGTGGAGATGCAGATCGCCCATAGGGTGGTTCGATGTTGGGGAGAATCGATTTACTAGGCGGTACTTAATTCGGCCAGCGATTGATATGGTGAAAGTGATTAAAGAGAGGTTGCTAACAGCTCAAAGCCGATAGAAATCCTATGCGGATAATCGGCGACGTACGCTAGAGTTCGAGATAGGCGACTGGGTGTTTCTGAAAGTTTCGCCTATGAAAGGAGTGATGAGGTTTGGTAAGAAGGGTAATTTGAGCCCTCGATATATTGGCCCATATAAGATCATTCGTATAGTGGGTACAGTGGCATATGAACTAGAATTGCCTTCTGAGTTAGAATCAGTACATCTAGTATTTCATGTATCAATGTTTCGTAAGTGTATCGGAGATCCTTCAAGAGCGATACCGATGAATGACATCTGTGTGACCGAGCAAATCATACGAGGAAGTTCCGTGGCTATATTGGATAGACGAGTCCGTCGGTTGCGGCATCAGGATGTAGCTTCGGTTAAAGTCTTGTGGAGAAGTAAGAATGTTGAAGAAGTGACTTGGGAAGCGGAAGAGGCAATGAAGACAGAGTACCCGCATTTGTTCCACGAACTATGAGGTTCGAATTCGAGGCATTATCGCCCCAGGTATTATTTCGCCCGCCTTGTCGTGATTAGTCGTGTGAGGCCATAGCATTGTTGGTTATAGTATGTGGCCCTCTGTGGCATTATTTTGGGTTCTTGCATGTAGGGTAGATTGATATAAGTATAGGGGAAACTCTGCCAAAATTTTTATAACCCAGGATTGTTCGAACATTCGAGGACGAATGTCCCTAAGGGTGAGAGAATATTACACCCCTCGTGTTCTTAGTAGTAGAAACTATGGTTTCCTAGTCGGGTATGCCCTTGGAATAGAGACCCGAGCCCGAGTTTGGAGGTAGAAAATATCTTACCCCGTGTACGAGGGTACCAGCAGATATTCCTATCAATTTACAGAGTTAGAGGTTGAACGAATTGAATCGACGCGATCTGAACTGAATCAGAAAAATCTGCAGAACACCAGTGATCGTCGATGGGTCGTCAAAATGCTCAACGGACCGTTAATGTGTGGCATCGACAAGATCCCGCAGCCATACATCAGCAGGAACAGGTCGACGGGGCAAGTTGACGGACCGTCAACATGTCGACGAGCCGTCGACCCGCTCGTCGAACCGGACGCTGTAGCCTTTTTGGCTTCCAAGTATAAATAGGTGGTCCACGACCCTATTTCATATTTTTCTCCTTCCAAAATAAGAAAAACCCTAAGATATTCTCTCCCAATATTTTCCATCAGATTAGTGAAGGTTTGACGAGACCCGGACCCCGTAAACCCGAGATGGTGAAGAAGGGTGCTTCTAGGGTTTCTTCAAGTTGTGGGAGTCTGCTGGAGTTAAAGTTAAAGTGATTCTTGGGATTCTTGACCCTCAAGGTATGTACGTGATTTCTGCCATTGTATTTAAGTTGGTTATCAAGAGTTTTAGTGATATTAAGTGAAGAGGTGATAGTTGTGGAAGTGGTAAGTGGATGAAAGACAAGATAGTGACTTAGGGTTATTTTAAGAGATGATTGGGAATGGATTTGACTATATTTTGATATATATATATATATATATATATATATATATATATGTGTTGTCATTGTTGATGTGAGTATTGTAGTTGATGTGGGATCGAATGAGGAGTTGGAGAGTTGTAAGCTCACAAAGGAAATTATTGTCTATAGTTCGTTGAGCTTTATACGTATCTGAGGATGGTTAGTAAGCGAAGTAAATAGTCTAATTAAGACCTATGTTACCTTAATTGTAGATTTACAAGTTTAAGAGGTAAAGGTTGGGCGATTGGAGATACTCCAAGGTATTTTAAGGTCATTCCTTTCTTCTTTTGGCATGTTCCTATGACATGATCCAACAAGCGAGTAAGCGAGTTTCCATATTACTCTACTCTTATAAGTATTAGGAGTACTTCAGTCTTTGATATTCAGTCACCCCATTTATGAGTAATCCTTCTGTTCATGGGTCCGTCTATGTGGCTTCGTGCATACTTATTTATTCATGGATTACATTCATTAAATATTATGTATATTGACCCGTGACTAGAAGGCGTTATATACCCACACATATTAAGCGTCATATACACGAATATTAGATATATGTAAAGTATGAGAAGAAATATAGGTGTTATATACGCATTACTACTATGATGATAATATTGATTATGGCCACAAAGGAGCCAATATGATATGACGAGATTCCATAGAGTCTTACAGGCATTATATACGCACAAACATCAGGCGTTATATACGAACTCATATAGATGCACGACCATCATTGATAGTTATGAGCATGCATATTATGTGCCCACAGAGGCATTGTCAGTTACGTAGATTTATGCAAATATAGGCAGATACTAGTTCATACAAGTTCATGCAGTCAGTCATTTCAGTTATGAGTTCAGATCTTATCCATGATTCTAATGTATATATATTGTTCTTATGCCTTACATACTCTGTACATCCTTCGTACTGATTCCCCGTTGCTCGGGGGGCTGCGTTCATGCCCGCAGGTACAGGGTGACAGACAGGTGGTCCAGCTCAGTAGGACCTCTAGATCTAGCAGTCCTCAGTACGCTCCATTTGATCCGGAGCTACAATCAGTTTTGGTATGCCCTTTTTAGATGTGTATACATATGGGTATGACGGGGCCCCCGTCCCGCTTTTCTACGCTTTTATTCCGGTAGAGGTCCGAGATTGTATGTAGTAGTCGTATAATGCGGCCTTGTCGACTTCTATTCTTTTGTGTACGAAGATGTGTGGCCCTGCTTTGCTTTGCACCGTTCTTCCGCATGTTGTGTGTATATATATATATATATATATATATATATATATATATATATATATGCGAGATTGTACGAAATTCTGATGTTTCCTTTTTATGAGATTAGTTTGTGCCATTTATGGGCCTTTGATATTCAGTATGTCTCAGATAAGTATTTTGGGGTGTTTGGTCGCTAGAGGTCAGGTTCCCGTCGCGGCTCATCGGTTTGGGTCGTGACAGTGATCATCATGGGACATCAACTACCCACACATGCGTATCTACGAGCCTCTACTAGAGCACTAGACATAAAGACGGGACAGGACCCTGTCGTGCCCAATATATACATAAAATAAAATATCAAAATGGCACCTTCGAAATAATGGAGTGCTCCTGTAAATCTACTGATAAACTCCTATGAATCTGGGCCGCCTCCCTCTCTACCTGTGGGCATGAACACAGTGTCCAAAAAGAAAGGACGTCAGTACGAATATTGTACTGAGTATGTAAGGCATGAAAAATAATAGCATATCGAAATAAGGGAACATCAAGTAAGGAAACAACATGTACTAAAGATCACTTAAAACGGAACAATGCATGCTAATTTACATCATAAACATCATCATATCAAGTATGCATATACAAGCTGCCCGACCACATAGGTACGGTGTAATCATCATTAGCCCGCGTCCAGGCCTCCCTCGTCCGGGGTAACCATCTCATGCCGCCCACTAGTGGTGTCTGCCCATGCCCTCTAGACATGGTGTATATGCCGCCTGCCTTAGCGGTGTTTGCCCGGCCATATAGGCACAATGTAATTTCATCATCATATACTTGTCATAAAGCATGCATAAGAACTCAAAGACAACTATAACTCTATCGGGGTGACGTAAGGTCGAGAGCCCCCGATTTCCATTATGGCGTAATCATGAGCATCCTGCCTCACCTTGAAGGAACAAGCATTGTAATGTGAGCGTAACAATGATGGACCACATCAAAGGATCATATAAGGATCATTAGCTTCGTAGAACTATCATATCATGATCTTTAGAATCTTTAGACTTAGACTCATCATCATCATTATCATATTCATAATATATCTCTTATCTTTATCTCATGAGAAGCTCTTTATAAACACAGACTCATAGTTTCCGGAATGTAAGAAAGTCATGGAAAGATAAAGGGAATTATGTCATAGGAACCATGCCTTAGAAAAGAAGGGACTAGCCTCGCATACCTTTTCGCCTTTCTAACTTGCCGACTAAACGCTTCCTTCCAAGTTCGTAATTCTACATTCAAAGTAATTCGTGCTAAGATTAGATAATCGGAAACGTACTTAAGCTTAAGCCCAAGCTAACGAAAATCGGGCAGCATCTCTTTTGTTTCTATAACTTTCCCCATTTAATATAATAACTTCCAAGCGTCAACAACACACCCACAATATCATAATCAATAACTTTTAATAAGTTGGCCATCATTCAATTCTCACAATTTCCTCTCAAAGCCATCCATAACCATGGTGGTCACCCAACATCATATTCATTCACATATCATGCTTCTCTAACATTCTTAATATTATTTATAACAAGATTATACTCATAATATCTCAAAAGTTACGGTTCATGTCAACTATTATTCAAGAACACCATTACTTCACATATGAGCTCCATATTCTACTTTCTTCCATAATCCAAGTCTTTCAACCCTTCAATATTCCAAATAACATGAAATGATCATAAAACTTACCTTTGATTGTGTAGGAATGGGTTTTGGATGGAGTTGCCTCACTTGAAGAAAACCCTAACTTCCATTCAAAAGATTTCTTGACTCCAAGATACCCTAAGGAGCTTCTTTACACTTGATTTCCTTAAATTGATGAAGTTGATCTTTGATTTCCCTTGAATTTTTGTAAATGAAATGTGTGGAATGTTCTAGAGACTTGGAGAGAAGTGAAGAAGTGGAAAGAATGAAAAATTATAAGTGGGATCACCTTTTTATACTTGGAAAATGCTCAACCCGTCGGGTGTTATACGGACACTTATACGGTCCGTATAAGTGATCGTATTTTACCATCATGGAAAACGTCCTTCCTGTTGGGTTATACGGACCCTTATACAGACCTCATAAAGTTATACGGACCGTATAAGTGGTCGTATAACTCCACTTTCCTGAAATTATTTCCGTCGTTTCGTTTGATCTCCAATCCTTATGGAACCTTCTTAGCACTTCATTAACAACATAAGGAGCATTATAAATTTTCTTCAAGACACCATTAGATCAACATTAGCTTGGTACATGCAACCCCTTTCAAAACACGACTTATACTTAACATTCTTCAATGGACTTTCTTTTCTTGCTTCAAACGTCTTTGGAATCTTAATGAGAACCGTTCAGTACTACTTCTTACTTGTAGAAACATCGAATACTTCTCACCCGACGTTAGTCTATCTATCATACGATGACATGAATTTTCTGAGGTGTAACAGAGATTGACATTCCTCTGGATGGAGGATTGTGTTTGTCATCACTGTGGTATAAGGGATCATATAAAAAGGGAGTGTATGAAATGGTTACATGAAATGGCTAACTCTTCTGGTCATGGTAATAATATTGTTGCTCGTGTTGTTGCCAAGAATCTGCCTGCTAGTAAGGCTAATAATGTTCTTAATACTCGTGGTAATGGAGGAGGTAAATCGAGTACTAACACTTGTAATGGGGGTCAAGCTCGGCTTTATGGTTTGGCTCGTAGGGAGGCGGCGTTTCATGATCCAAATTACCGATCATGTGAGAACCTACTTTATTATCACTAGTAGGCGAACCCTTACGCATTAACCCTTCAATCACTAGCCAATTTTAACTTCTTTAATCATTTATACCTAAAAAATCAATGAACATGTGAATGAATAAATAGTCTACCAAGTCATAAATAATAAATGATACAAGTGCAAAAGTCTAACTATTACATCCCCAAAATCTTAAAGTCATCGTACAAGGAATCTAACCAACAATGTCTAAAGAATGAAATATATGTCATGTATAATAATAAATAATGTCTGGAATTTAAAGTAAACATTTGGAAAGAGAGATTTTCAGGTGGCATGGCATGGGTAGAAGCTCACCCTCGGATCCGATCGAGCAAACTAGCTTCAAGCTAGAGATGTAGTCTGGATCAAATCTCTGGAACGCAATCTACACCCAAAAAGGGTGCAGCAAGGTAGCATCAGTACAAATACTATGTACAGGTAAGCATCATAGGCCGACTAAGATTAGTTCATGTATATAAGCATAAAATCAACAAGATAAACAGATAGGCACTTAATACTCAAATCCAAGTCACAGAATATCCCATAACAGAGTCACAGTCTAAGATTGAGCTTCTAAACCACAAGTCCGTCAAGTCTCAATAATCTCACCTGATAATCACAAGTCCAAGTTCCATCCCTAGGTAGAGTCACTAATCCACAATTTAACTCAGTCAATGGTCATATTTTTATCACCATAGGCATCCAACATTCGTACTTAAATCAGAACCAACGAGCATATACTAATGCAGTTCTTACCCCAACACCTTCATAAATGATAGAACCCCTCAGATGGTATGACACAATTAAAGGAGATGCACAATATAGATGTGATGGAATGACAACATGTAAATATGAGGATATGAAGGTATAAACTGCAATACAATGCAATGCGACACAATGATCAACCACACACTGTACATACATACTAACTGGTGTCATTGCCAGTAGTCATGACATGCAGGGGACCCATGGTGTCTATGTACTACTCGTTTCGGATCCACTCCTCTGACCCTAGTACCTCTCATTCCGGAATCAATCTGCGACCCGAGTACCTCTCATTTCGGAACGAACCTGGGAACATGAGCTCACAACTAGGCCACATCCTCGCCCCCGATCAACTGTGCCTTTTCATACACACACACCCACACACACCCACGTATACATACATACATATATATATATATATATATATATATATATATATATATATATATATATATATATATATATATATATGTTGTCACATCACTTTTAACGGGATATGTCAAGGACCGTATGTATCAAATAGTATCACACGTTCAAAAAGAAGATTTTATTAACTTCTTCACTAATTTCACTTCACTATGTATGTCTTAACGTAATCCAATTCATTAGTATGTATGGATTATGAACAATTAACAAAAACAATGTCAAACACAAGGCATCATTCCATAAGTCTTCTATGAATCGTTTCCGAACCATTTCCAACATGTATGTATGTATGTATGAATGCATAAATGAGGGTAAACATCATAAATCAATGCAAATCAATAAAGCAACAGTGAAGGTACAAATCACAAAGCCATAAGTCATATCAAGACTTAGATCAACTCAACCATGAAATGAATCATACAAACCGTCTCAAACCAAAATAAGAGTCTTTGTCCCTCTTTACTTCCACATATAGCAAGTAAGCCTTACAACTAAGTCTTGTATCACCAAGATGCTCCATTTTTCTATATATTACCATCAATAATAAATCATACATCAAGTTTTCAACTAGGTACTGTCATAAGTTTATATCACAATTCAAGTCTAAACTCATTATCCTTCCTTTCTCCAATGATATGTGTCACAATAAGAGAGAACTGAGTACAACACGATAATTTAAGTAATAAGTCTAATCACAATAATAGGGCAATGAGCCACCATCAACAACAATCAATAACGAGCCACCATGTCATGTCAGTTCAGTTCCGATGTTCCATGTTATGTTTCTTCACGTTCTCGTATTCAAGCCATGTGTTATATCCCGTATTTTGTACATCGGGACAATCCGGGTTGACTACGATAAGTTAGGGGCAAGACCATTTTGGGCTGCAAAGTCGAGACTTTTGACCTCCGATTTTGTTTTGAAACATAAGTTGTTCATGAATTTGTTGGCATGGAACATTTAGAAAAATTTGGGACCAAAAGTGGAATATTTGAAAGTTGGAAATCATGAAAAATAGGCCCTTTGGCCGTGTGGCTTTGAGAATGGCCCCACACATTTTGTGGCCAAATTTAATTGGTCCAACCCATGTGTGGGCCATGGACACATGTATAACTCATAGATGAGCTTAAAAGATGACCAATAAGTCATCTTTCTATCACTCCACACTTAGAAAAAAAAAGAGAACTTGGATGAACAAGCTTGAACCATTCGGCCAAGACTCCCAAATTTCAAGTCCAAAATTAGCCATCCCAAAATTATTTCCTTCAAGCAAATCCACTAATTGGAGGTCCCTCAGTAACGTGGAGTTGTTGTTTGGGCCAATAGATCATTCGTTTCATCAATTGCAAACCCTAGCTAGTTGTGAAGTTGAAGGGAAAAGGTAAGATTTAATCTTGTTTTATGTGTTATGAATGATGTGTGCATGTTTTAGTATGTAAATATGGATGAAATTCATGGAAATATTGCATGTGGAATTGAGCCGTGTGCTTGGTGTGTTGGCCGTGTGTGTGTTGTGTTGTGTGGAAGTAATGAATTAATTCTAGTTAGCATGTTTTGATTGTTGTAGTGTGAAGAGAAGAATGAAAATCATGAAAGTTGGTTGTGGATGTGTGGGCCGAATATGGCTTTGTGAAGTGTAGCAAAGAATGGATCAATTCTATTTAGTAATTTGATTGTTATTGTTATGTGGATTCTATGTTGGAAATGAGAGTTTAATGATTCAAGTTGATGTTGTAATTGTTATGGGCTGATTTGGAGGTTAATGTGCATCTAATGTAAATTTTATATTTATGGGAATGACATTGTTAGAGTGGATTGTTGGTGCAAATCATGATTCAAAGGGAAAGTGTTAGGGGTTTTGTTCTCGGGTTTGGGGCAGATTTCTAA
>NW_026714480.1:0-23332 GCF_029784015.1 Lycium ferocissimum | reverse complement strand
TTTTCATTATGCCCATCACCTTATGCTTTTTCCCTTAAGGGGGCAAATCATAGAATGTTCCATAACGAGTGGGTCCACGACCATGCCACCCCGATATAAATGTAGATGCCTTGAGTTCTTAATGTAGGTGTTAAGAACATGTATAGCTTTATGTGACGTAAGAATGCTCAAATATGATATGCTTACGAGGCGATTATGACACCATTAAAGACGAAAGAATAATATGTTCATGAAATAAATGATAAATGAACCTACGATAATGTATGATGACAAGTATATTGCGATATGCGTTCGCGCACAAATATATGTTTTATGACGATATGACGACGCAGTACGATATGAGATATATGTGATGTGATCGAGCTCTCGTGGCCGAGCACGATATGCCGTCGAGCTCATGAGGCCGAATACGGAAAATGATCAAACGTGTACAAATAGACGCGACATTATGATGTTGTATGTATGTTTACGATGAATGCATGATGATGACGATATGTGTTAAGGTCATGATACCATTAAGTGCATCGAGCCCATGAGGGCCGAGTAAGGATACTATTGTTTATTTGTTTCGAGCCAAGAGTGGCCTAGTACGCATAATCCTAAGCCTATCGAGCCCAAGAGGGCTTAGCACGTATACCAAGAATGTCATCGAGGCAGAGGGCCGAGTACGTATGCTAGCGATCCCATCGAGCGAAGGGGGCCGAGTACGAATGATACTAACCTTATATGAATACGAGTATGCTACATGCCTATGAAATCCTGTTACGAATGCGATTATGTTATGCGTACGTATGCTTATACGAGCACGACGATGCTTCACGTATGATTATGTTACCCGTATGATTATACCATATGCATCACATTCATGTGAGTAAGAATGAGATAAGTATATGACATCTTTACGAGCACGAGTACGCTATGTATATGACAAACATTAGAGTACGGATATGCTAATACCATGTAAGTGCGGAAGTAAGGCTACGTATACGCAAAGTACGCGATACTGCCACGAGTATGACAAGTGAATAGATATGCAGCGTAAGTAAGTAAAAGATAGGAATGTATGTACACGAGCCACGAAATAGAACATGGAACGTCCCTATGGAAAGAAAGTGTAAGTACTATGAAGAGAATGTTAATGTCTCCCACATTATGTTATTCATATATCACCGTTATGTTTCTCCATCGTTATCGCCATGCTTTACATACTCGGTACAATATTCGTACCGACGTCCTTCTCTTTGGACGCCGTGTTCATGCCCACGTAGGCGAGGAGACTCGCAGTGCACCGCAAAGAGCTAGCCAGAAAGTTACTAAGCCCTCCTTTATTCGAGGCGCTATTTCGAGACATGATTTTGTGTACATGTATTTCGGGCACGGCGGGGTCCGTCCCGCCCATATGTCTAGTATTTCCGCAGAGGCTCGTAGATACGTATGTGTGTGGGTAGTATGGTCCCATAGTCATTATGTAAATGAAAGCCTATGTATATTATTATTATTTTGATAGCCCAAAGGGCCTACGTTATACAAGTAACATGTACTATACGAAAGTCGCTTTCATGATTTAAAACGACAAGAGAAATGAATAAAGATGTGTTGGCTAAGAGAATGAGGGTGCTTTCGGCGGTCACTCGGTACCCGTCCCGGCCCGTATGTCGGGTCGTGATAGTAGTTTCAGCAGCTAAAAGGATGATTAACTTCTCGCGGTCCGGCCGCCCCGACATCGGAAGGTTATGTTGTGTACTGTGATGCTTCAGGCGTTGGGCTAGGCTGTGTGTTGATGCAACATGGGAAGGTGATTGTGTATGCTTTAATACAGTTACGAAAACATGAGAATAATTATCCAACCCGTAATCTTGAATTAGCTGCAGTGATTCATGCATTAAAGATGTGGAGACATTATTTGTATGGTGTCCATATTGATATTTATACAGATCATAAGAGCCTTCAGTATATCTTCAAGAAGAAAGAATTGAATTTGCGGCAATGATGGTGGTTAGAATTATTGAAAGACTATGATGTTGACATCCTGTATCATCCCGAAAAAGCAAATGTTGTGGCTGATGCTCTTAGCCATAGATCCATGGGAAGTTCAATCGTGTACTGCAGAAAGAGAGATCGTGAGCTCTGGTCCAGCTTAGTAGCCGAAAGAGTTCGAGTAGTGGAATCAGGTAGTATGGGAGCTGTCATTCAAAATTCAGCGGTCTCGTCACTAGTAGTGGAAGTGAAAGAGCGACAATACAAAGATCCCATGCTAATTCATTACAGAAATACACTCCCTCTGAAGGAGAAGTCATCATTTGAAATTTCTGGAGATGGAATTCTTCGATGCCGAGGCAGGTTCTGTGTTCCCGATGTTGCAGGATCGCGCCACCAAATATTGAGAGAAGCCCATTGTTCCTGTTATTCTGTCCATCCCGGAGCAACGAAAATGTATCATGATCTTAAATCGATGTCTTAGTGGAATGGGATGAAGAAAGATATAGCGGAATTTGTAGCTCAATGTCCCAATTGTCAACAAGTGAAAATCGAGCACCAAAAGTCGGGCGGATTGTTGCAAGCTATAGAAATTCCAACTTCGAAATGGGAAGTAGTTAACATGGACTTCATTACAGGCTTAACCCGTTCTTGACGTAAGTATGATTCTATATGGGTGATTGTGGATAGACTCACGAAGTCAGCTCATTTCTTACCGGTCAGAACTACATATGTAGCAGAAGATTATGCCAAGCTTTATGTTAAAAAGATAGTGCGACTTCACAGTGTTCCAGTATTTATTATCTCTGATAGAGGAACTCAGTTTACAGCCAATTTTTTGAAATCATTGCAAGAAGGTTTGGGGACTCAGGTGAGTCTTAGCACAGTATTCCACCCTCAGACGGATGGGCAAGCTGAACGTACCATTCAGACTCTTGAGGATATGTTACGGGCATGTATATTGGATTTTGGAGGTGGTTGGGATGATCACTTACCATTTATTGAATTTGCTTATAACAATAGCTATCATTCTAGTATCCAAATGGCCCCGTATGAGGCTTTATATGAGCAAAAGTGCAGATCCCCAATTGGGTGGTTCGAAATAGGAGAGATCAAATTAATAGAGCCAGACTTGGTCCAACAAGCTATAGAGAAAGTCGATCTTATACGGGATCGATTATTGACAGCTCAAAGTTGTTAGAAGTCCTATGCGGATAATCGTCGAAGGGACTTAGAGTTCCAAGTGAAAGACTGAGTATTCTTGAAGGTATTGCCAATGAAGGGCGTTATGAGATTTGGCAAAAAGGGCAAGCTTAGCCCCCGCTACATTGGACCTTATGAGGTTATACCCAAGGTAGGCAAAGTGGCTTACAAATTAGATCTACCTCCTGATTTGGAGTCAGTTCACCCAGTTTTTCATGTATCGATGCTTCGTAATTGCATTGGAGATCCTTCTAGAGTTGTACCAATAGATGATGTTCAAGTTACTAAACAACTGTCTTATGAGGAAGTCCCCATTGCCATTTTAGATAGGCAAGTACGAAAGCTCGTAAATCAAAGAGGTAGCTTCGGTTAAAGTTTTATGGAAGAATAATAATAGAGAGAAATGACTTGGGAAGCCGAAGAAGACATGAAATTCCGGTGCATCTACATTTATTTTCACCCTCGAGGAGGAGACTCGAGCTGCAGAGACGCCATTATCCTCGGTATGTAATGCTTTTTCTTGATGTTTTCTTGGTCGTGTGTGGCCATGGTAATTGTCATTGTTGTAGTAGCCTTTGAAGCAATGTATTTTGGGTTGCTTTGCAGATGGTAGTGCCATATAATATAGGAAAAACTCGGCGGAAATTTTTTATAGAATCTCGAGAACCTAACATTCGAGGACGAATGTTCTTAAGGGGGGGATAATGTTACACCTCGAAAAAATTTCATGTCATCATATGATAGATAGACTAATGCAGGGTGAGATGACTACGATGTTTCTATAAGTAAGAAAGGGGATTTAACAATCCTAGTTAAGATTTCAAAGATGTTAGAAGTAAGAGGAGAAAGTTCCTTAAGAAGGGCAAAGTATATGTTGTGTTTTGGAAAAATGCTATAAAGTACCGAGCTAATGTTGAATTAATGATGTCGTAAAGGAGAGTTGAAACTCTCCTTAGATTGGTAATGAAGTGTTAAACAAGTGTCAAGAAGGTTACATAAAGATTGGAGATCGAACAAATGACGGAAACAATTTCCGAGAGGTGGGGCTATACGACCGCTTATACGGTCCGTATAACATTATACGGTCTGTATAAGGGTCTGTATAAGGGTCCGTATAACACCCAACAGGAAGATTTTTTCCATGATGGTGAACCACGGTCACTTATACGGACCGTACAAGTATCCGTATAACACCCGACGGGCTGAGTTATTTTCAAGTATATAAATGTGATCCCACTTCATTATTTTCATTTTCCACACTTCTCCACATCTCTCCAAGGCTCTAGAACATTCCACAGATTTCATATATAAGAATCCAAGGTAAATCAAAGGCTCATATCATTAATCCAAGGGAATCAAGTATAAGGAAGCTCCTAGGGGTTGCTAGAGTCAAGAAAATTTATGGATTGTAGCTAGGGATTTTCTTCAAGTGAAGTATTCCCATCCAAAGGTTATTCCTACTCAATCAAAGGTAATTTTTATGATCATTTCATGTTATTTGGACTATGGATAGGTTGAAAGACTTGGGTAGAAGAAGAAAATAGAAAATGAAGTCTAAATGTAACTTTTGTGATGTTTTAAGTAGTGAGCTAACATGATTCATAATTACTAGTATAATATGAATATAATCTTGTTATGGAAGGTAATAATGGTAATGAAGAAGCATCATATGTAAATGTGCTAAAATGGGTATGAAATGAAGTTGCTAGTATGAGTTGAACATGGGGGTGAATATTGCAGGCTTAGTGTAATGTGATTATTTGAATTGGATATTATGAGTGTATTATGGATGTTATTGTGGTTTTTGAGAGTTGTTTTGTGATATAGTGGAAGTTGACGAAATAGGGGAAATGCTGCCCAATTTTCATTAGACTATGAGTTATTGTAGTTTGAATTTAAAAGTATCATTAAGGCTTAACCATGGCATGAATCCTTCTAAATGTAGATTATTCAAGCTTCAACGGTGAACGCTAGATGGTTGAGAAGACAAAGAGTTATGTAAGGCTAACCCTTCTTTCAGTAAGGCATGGTTCCTTGGCTATATATATATATATATATATATATATATATATATATATATATATATATATATATATATCCTTTCATGAGTTATATAATGTCCTCCAAATGATTCTATCTCTAAGGCTACTAAAGCTCATGATCCTCGACACTTTCATGATTTCCATTGCATCCTTTATATGATAGCTAACCCTCCAAGGATAGACGTAACAAAAACGATAATGGTAATGATGTTGATGATACTTATGGACTCTTAAATATACGTGTCTAAGTATGTATGAATATTATATAACACCGAACTTATATGGCCGGGTATGATATATATTGCGCGCACACCATTGCAGTTGGGTACGGATGACACTGAGCCTTTGTAGGGCCAGGTATGCATAATCACCAAGCCTTGTCATAGCCGGGTATGTGAAACCACCGAAACTCCATGGTCGGGTATGCTATGGATATGAATATGTAAATGAATACGGATGCGGATGTAGATATATGTATATGTTTATATGTGTGTACACGAGCACACATTAGAAATGGAAGGTCCCTATGAAAGACAAATAAGTAATTATGATGATGGCTCTACTATATCCTGATTCTGCCATCTTATGCTATTTCTTATGCTGTCTCTTATGCTCCTATTATGATGTTGATTATGCTTTACATACTCAGTACATTATTCGTACTGACGTCCTTTTATTTGTGGACACTGCGTCATGCCCGCAGGTGGCCAGGGAGACAGTCTTGATCCATAGCATTTCTTATTTAGGGACTACATGGAGGAGCTCCATTTCATCCGGAGCTACATCTTTTCGGTATTGTTCTTTTGTGTACATACATGGGCATGGTGGGGTCTTGACCCACCTATATGGTGTTACCTACTCTTCTTAGAGGCTCGTAGACAGTTGTGTACGATTAGATGTCTTTAGCTTTGTCGGCTTGTATTTTGTACATCATTTTGATGGCCTCGTCGGCTTATGTATATTGATATGGGCATAGTTGTTAATGATGGTATAAATGTGGGGTTGACCAATGATTTTAGCATTATTGATGAATGGCATTCATGAGTAAGCTATGTGGTCCACCTAGATGTGAATACGCATGTGCGATAAGAGGTACCCGGGTGGGTTAGCACCGGGTGCCCGTCATGACCCTCCGATTGGGTCGTGACAGAAATTATCAAAGGATATCGCGTTTGATTGGAACAAGCAGGTAACAATGAAACCTCGTGGGACAAGAAACATGATGGCTCTTAGTGGAAAAGGTATGGATGAAGGTTACAGACAAAGGAAAGAATGAAAAGATTTGAATTCGCCGCATAACAAGGAATCTTGGTTATTCTTCGACAAACTTCTGAATTCACCCCTAATTTATTAGCCGAACTAAGGATCAAAAACTTTAAGAGTAAATTGAAGGAAAAGAATCATTAAAGAAGAGATTTGAGGTGTTTTTGATGTAGGTAGAAGAATTACAACCGTTCGCCAGCCCAAGTGCAAGAAGTCCAATTAAAGGAAAGCGAAATTAAGTGAGCCATTTCGGTGTTAAACTAGTTGAAAGATAAAGTACCGCAAAGATTAATTCTACTGCTATAGAAAGCAAAGGATAATATAATATGACCAGTCTTGAGGTTTTCTTTAAGGGGGGAAGAATAAGAATAAATAAACTCCAAGAAGACAAAGGCCTGGGATATCTATAAAACATAAAAAAGCTACGTAGAGATCAAAGAGAACAAGAATTTCTGAATAAAAAGAAGATGGGATCAAAATTGGATAAAAGAGCATATAAGAAGGTAAATGACGGAGGTTGAAGAGACAACAAGAACGGTAAAGCATAAAGAGTTAGTAGACAGACAGATAATAAGAAAAGGGACGACCTTGAGTACGGGCATAAATTTTGGCCACAAAAGAAGAAAGATAAACTGCGTAATTCGGATAAGTTCAGTTTAAATGAGCAAGTAAGACTACAAATAAGTAAAGTAAATACCAACAAATGCAGGTAAGAATATTAACATCTACCTCAGAGCGAGCACTACTTCAACATTTGAAGAGAATGTTTTTGTGGGGGGGGGGGGGGGGGGGGGGAGGGGGGGAATGTTACACCCCGTAATTTTGTACGTTGGGATTTATAAGTGTTGATTGTTTTATGTATGGACACTAGAGTTACCTTCAAGATTATATGAGATTATATGCGCCAATCTTAGGGTTATGAGGGTTTAAATTCATATAATAAGCTATGGGAGGATTCGAGAGCAAGTGAATCAAGGGAATTAAGTTCCTTGGAACTTTGGAGAAAATATGAGGGATAATTTTGGTCCAACTTGGAGAAAGAATATCTTTTAGTATATGAGGAGTTTTGAAGCATAGCAAAAGCGTAAATCGAAGTTTAGGAAGTCTAGTTTCCAACGCAACAAACGGCTTGTCGATAGGACATGGAGTAGAGAGTTATGGATGTTACAAGTTAGGCCGCCAGAGCAGAAATGAAACCTTCGCGAACTCGACCAAAGGGCCACGAATGCAAAGAGGAGGACTGAATAACCCTTCGCGAATGTGACCCAAGGCCGCGAACGCGAAGGGCAAATTCTGAGTCAGTGGAAACCGACTCTAGAACACTATAAATGGGTATTTACCCCTTATTTTTTGCCAACAACCCCTTAAACATAGCCCCAGCCCTCTGGATCATTCTCCCAACTTCCGTCCACTAAAATTTAGCGCAAAACAAGTGAAATCCCGGAATTCGAATTCGGATTCGGATAGCGTATAGTTGTGATTATAGTAGCGTATTGCGGTGAATCTTGGCTTGAAATAAAGGAAACTATTGAAGCTATTGCTGCTCTAAAAAGAATAAGGTATGAATATCTTCTTGTTGATATTGATTTCGGTTTACTTACGAAGATAAAGGTATTAAATAGTCGTATAACAAGTTGGTCAGTTGAGAAATTTCGAAAACATCGTGTGGGATGAATTAGGGAATAAATTGATATCGATAATGGTATTAATGATGTTGGTATTGTTGTTGTTGATTGGTTGTTGATATTATGATTTCGGGTTAGGCATATAAATAGGGGAGATGCTGCCCGAATTTCGGTAGATTCTAAATGGATTTAAATTAAGGGCTTAAGACAAGCGTATTATGATGAGCCTAACAATAGCATGAATGGTTGTATATGTAGATTACGAGACTATGAATGATATTAAGTGAATTGCAAGACAGGAAGTAAGTTGGAAGTCGAGAATTTATCTTCCAGGTATGTAAGGCTAATCCCTTTCTTTCTAAAGGCATGATTCTCTTCTTACGAACCCATGCATGGATGCCATAAAATCCTCATTTCCAAGAACGTTAAAAGTTTATGATTCTCCAAGTTTTTATGATGCTAAAGACGATGCTAAAGACGATTGTTTTCTATAATGACCACGATGATGATTATAATGATCCCATTTCTGGAGATTCCAAAGTTATGGTTTTAATGTCATTGTGAGATTACTGAGCTAGTTTAAAGATTATTGATTATATTTGTTGATGTTGATCTCATCTTATGATTTTGTACTTTCAAGGTGAGATATATGCATGATGATAATTCCATAATGAAAATCGGAGGTTACCGACCTTACGTCACTCCGATGTATTTATAGCATTTATTTGGCTCTCATGCATGCTATATATATATATATATATATATATATATATATATATATATATATATATATATATGTATGTATTTTCTCATATCGAGCCGCGCTATAGTCGGTAAAGTAGGCACGACCCGTTGTGCAACCATCGATCGCCTGGTATTACACACCTAGTCCCGAAAGGGCCGGGTACGTTACACACCGAGTCTCGAAAGGGCCGGGTACGTTACACATCGAGTCCCGAAAGGGCCGAGTACGTTACACACCGAGTCCTAAAAAGGCCGGGTACGTTATGATGATGATATTATATATACATATGTATGAAAAAGTATTTTAAAAAAGCTAAGCATGCATGACATCCGCCTTAAGAGGCATCCAGATGTACAGGTTATCTCTTTCTTATTCCATGTTACTTTTCATATCTATATTGTGTTGTTATTCATGCCTTACATACTCAGTACATTATTCGTACTGATATCCCTTCTTGTGGACGCTGCGCTCATGCCCGCAGGTAGGCAGGGAGACGGATCAGACCTGTAGGTGTTTATCAGCGGATTCTCAGGAGCACTCCACTTACTTCGAGTCAGCAGTTATTCGGTATTGGTCCTTATAATCATTTGTATTCTATGTAGAGGCTCGTAGACATGTGTGTGCAGTTAGACGTTTTATAGCTCCACCGGTTCATATTATTGTATAATATATTGGTAGCTTTGTTGGCTGGTGATGATGGGCATAATTGTTGATGATTATATAGAAATGCACCGTTATGTTGTCGTATATGTCCTTACAGGTTATGAAAACCATGAGCTACTTATGGGGGTCCACCCAGAAATGATTGTGAGATGTATGCTTAGAGGTACTCGGTAGGTTAGCTCTGGGTGCCCGTCATGGCCCTCTGGTTGGATCGTGGCAGAAGGCTCAAACTAGACCTTCCTTTCTGTTATAGCCCGTATTTCGTACGTCCGGACATAGCGAGACAATGGTGAGAAATTAAGGTCAAGACTATGTTCTCAAGTCATTTTAGTGGTACGAGTTGTTAGGAATATTATTTCAGGAACATCGAGGTATGGAAATATTGAGAAAGGCTAAGGGTAAAACGGAAAATTTGTAAAGTGGCATCATGGGAATAATGTGGAAGGCTAGGTGAAATGGTAATTTCACACAAAAGTTCAAGAAAAATTTTAAAAAAGGGCCAAAGCTTGCATGAGAAGACAAAAGAGTCATCTTTATTAATTTTCAAGAAAATTCTAGAGAAGGGCCATGTGAAGAATATATGGACCAAAGTGTACATGGCAAGACTTAGCTAAGTCATCTCTTATTTTAAGGAAAATTCAAGAAAAGAAAAGAAAATTCTAGAGAAATGGAGGAAAGGGAATTATGTGTCTATATCCATATTTTGAGGGACTTATTTATAAATATGGAAAGGTGGTGGAATATATATATATATAAGTTCATCTTTTAATTCAAGATGAATTGGAGAGAAAGACTTGAAAAAAAAAAAGAGAAGAGAAAGAACAAGAAGGGCCAATTCGGCCATGAAGGAGGAGAAAGAGAAGATCAAAAATCTTGCCCAAAAATTTTTGTCTCATGGTATTTCTACTAATTCAAAGATGCTCTCCAACATGGTATAATTGTTGAAGCAAGAGAATTACTCTTTGGTGCAAAACTCCAACCTTAGCTAAGTTGAGAAGTTGTGAAGAAAAGGTAAGAATTCATCTCCTTGTTATGTTATGAATGGTTTGGTATGTTGTAGTATGTGGGAAAGAATGAAATTTATAAGAAAATATGGAATGTTGTGTGTAGCCGTGTTATGTAGCATGATATAGAAGTGACAAACTAATTTATTTAGCATGTTTGGAGTATGTATTATAGATGGTTTGTGCATGTTTGGTATGTAGAAATGAATGGACTTCATGAAATTTTGCATGTTAAGGGCTAGGCCGTGTGGGGGCTGTTTGGGGTGAAATATAATGAACTCATTTTATATGGTATTTTGGTCATTGATTGTTGTAGATTATGTGGTGAAAATGAAGGTTGATGACTCCAATGGAAATTATAATTGTTGTGGGCTGATTTGGAGCATAACGCAATTTTAATATAGTCACTGAGTGGATGAAATGATGTTGGTAACTTATGGAATTGTTGATATAGTTTATGAGTTTGAAAGAAATAAATGTATTGTTGAATGTTCTTATTGAATTGGAAGGTGTTGGGTAAAGTAGTATGTTGATTGAATCATTTTGGAAGTCATATGAATTGAATTGAATATGAGTTGAATGTTGCTAGTAAAATTGTTGGCATTGTTGTTGTTGTTGTGGCAGTTCCATTCTCGGGTTGTTGTTGTTGAAATGGGCCGAGTTAAGAATCTCGGGATGGCGCATTTCGGGGAAATGCTGCGAAATTTTGGTAGGCAAGTGTTATTTTGAGAATTCACCTTTAGATGCTCAAGTTAACATTTGGTAAATGTGACCAATATGTAGATTAACGAACTTGGAGCTTGAATTTGGAGGAGCATAAGAAGTGGAAAAAGGTATGTAAGACTTTATTTCCTTTCTTTGGCATGTCTTAGACGTGTAGGCTTGATTTCGCGCCTCGGGGACTTTCCTAACTCTAGAAATGCGTGGTTGAAATTTCCTACTATTCACTCGGTAGAATTGAACCCAAAGCTCACGAATAGTGAAAGGAAGGTCTAAACCCCCTAGAACTTGCAAGAATAAGACTCGATTACCCTAAGACTCCCCTAAGTAATATCACGGAATGTATTACACGTAAGTTGTGTACGCCGCCTCATTCGACCGAGGCGGGCCCACTATTCCCGGATTCCCTCTTATTGTTTCATTAAGTTTATTTCCGTACTATAGTCAATGAAGGTTTTTGATCGTCATTCCGACTACAAAACAATAACTATTTTAATTTAACCCTTGATCCCAAAGCGTGATTTTTCTTCCTAAAAGTTTACAAATGTTTTCCAAAATATTCGTTTTCTTCAAAAACCAAGTTTTACAATATTGAAAGCCTTAAAGACTAAGACAATGATTATGGTTCTATGATGATAATGATGATGCTAGAGGTGAGAAAAAGTATGATGACCTAAGATTCCCAAGTACACGAAATACTTGTCTTGTGACCCTATTCTACGTTGTTCATGATGTTGCTTTTCATTGATAGTCTCGCCTTAAAATACTCGTTCCTTCAAGGTGAGACAAAGCGATTCCGGTCAATCCACAATGTAATCGGAGGTTACCGAGTCACTCCGATGACACACGACTTTCCTTGGGCTCCCATGCATCTTTTTATATAATAATGTATATAATACCCGATATTGATGAATGTATTTGTGTGCAACGTATATGTGGGGAATGGGGAGGGCAACCGTCCACCCGATTCCCGGTGGCTTATCATCCGGACGCGGGATGCCGGACGCGATTTATGGGAGAGCACGCGGCGTACGTTACGTGATATATATTCATATATAATATGATATACTTGGGACAAATTGGGGGGGGGGTGGAGAGCCGATGAAATCGGCGTGAAAAAAAAAAAAAAGTACCGTTTTCGAAAAGTATCTGTTTTCTATATACAAAAAAAAAACACCGTGTTCGAAAAGGAAAAAGCTAGGCATGCATGGCCTCCGCCCCCGAGTGGCACTCACGGTGCAACTCCTTTATCCTATGACAACTATGTTTTCATACGGTATTACTCGCTATACATGATATGCTACGGTTTTTACTATCTTTATTCTGTTCTGTCTTACATACTCGGTACATTGTTCGTGCGACCCCTCTTCTTCGGGGGCTGCGTTCATGCCGCGCGGTACACCCGGACGGATCGAAGTTAACATAGAAGATGTTCCGGCGAAGTTAAAGCTCCATTGGCCAGCCGAGTCGGGTACACGTGCCGAGGATTTCGATTACGGTTAGAGACTTTGCGAGACGAGTCGTGGGTTGTGAGAAGTCGGTTCGCATTATGACATGAGTTTTGTATAGCTACATATTTTAATTGATTTAAAGACAATGAGGGAGTCTTATTATATAAGAGTAATCTTATTAAATACGTTTGCTTTAAAGTTTCAAAAAAAAAAAAATTCAGTACATGGTAAGAGTCAGCGGGTTCGCTCGACTCCGGTTACGGGGTCGGGTGCCCATCACACCCCAGTGAGATCGGGGTGTGACACTTTCACCTAAACTGCCATCTCAACCAACAATAACCATGGAAGACACAAATCCACATATACGTACATATGGCTTAGAATAAATAGGATAGGTCCAATATACATGTACATAGAAAAATTATAAGTCAACTAGAACAGATGAAGACAAGGAGAAAAGCGATGAATTGACTTGAACATGAAAAAGATAGCAATCTTTATGGGCACAGTATGGCCAAGACTAAACTTAAACCAAGTAATCACAACAATGGCAATCACATAGGAACAATACAATTATTGACAGTATTGAATCAAGTAGATGTGGTAAAGTATAAAGACACACAAGGATAAGGAAAACAAGCTTCTAAACATGGTTCAATCACAACAGATTTTGCCTTCATAGAGTACGTGTAAAACTATGTATGTACAATCCGCAAATGAGCTTAGACATTTTATGGACAATTCAAGTAAAGGTTCTTGTCACTTTTTAGAAATTATGTTCCAAAGTCTAGATGATCCTCCTAGAGAATATAGAGAATAAAAATAAGGAACCAAAAACGTAATCCTAACAGGCATGAGATGATAAATCCAAATAGGTAAAAAAATAAAAAAATAAAAAAATAAAAAAAAAAAAAACTCATTTTTTTTAAACAACCATCTACAAATATGGTGCTATATTGCTTCTCAGCAGAATCCAGTTTGAGACACAAGCAGAAAAATGAAAACCAAACCAAGATCAACTATGGGAAAACTACCAAGAGACTTTCAAGTCCTAATTGTTCCATGTAGGATATACAACCTTAGGTATAGCAACTACAATCTTTTTTACATATAACTTAACCAAGTAAAAGGCCAAAAGGTCCCATGGATACACAGCAGATTCACATTTTAGTCCAGAGTTTGAGATTTTTTAGACTCTTTTCGTTACCCTATTCTATTGCAGAAAGATACAAGTTGGTTTTTATAGAGGATGCACATAATTTAGACATGTTCACAAACAATGGCCTATTCCTAGTTTTCATTCTTCCAGAACTGAACAAGTATATCATATCACTGAGTAATGCATAAAGGAGAAAACACATCTATCCATCCTAACCAAGTTCAGTTTTATCTTCTACTTAAACTTTAGACTGATGGATTCAAAAACACATTTCAAAATGGTAAAGGGACATGTAGTCCAAAGTATCATAAAGAAAGGGGTCAAATATACCCTTCAGACTGTACTGCCACCTTAAATGGATGCAAACCTCTGATTTCTTTATTATTATTTTTTTAGGTATTATTATGACTTAGGAAACAAGGAGAAAACATGCCACCTTTCAAGTACAAGTTGAGACCACATCAAATACACACAAAATTCACATAAAGATCTAAATCATGACCCTAACTTAACCAAGTACCTAAGAATCCGTTATATCTTATCATGTTGTCTTCATGAAACTTTTCTTGTCTTATTTTCAAACAAATAGTATTCCCTTTTTTGAAAAGCCTTTTCCACTTTCCAGTTTGAACTATAATCTGTCAAATTATCATACATTACCTACCCTAGTGAACAATTAACAAATGCACAAGAGACTCATTTTAGGATCCACTTATCTTATCAAAATGGCAAAGAAACAACAAATGGGCAAAGGTAGGAGGTTATACCCCACAGGCTTATAAGGAATGCCATGACAATCTCTTATTTGGGAAGAAAGACACTATGGGTCAAGCAATGCTTGACCCTTTCTCAATCCTCTCCTAATATGTCTTTAAAAGACCTTCCCCAGTTAGCCAAGTGGTTTTCAACCCCAACATCTACACTTATGATCCCTTTTGTTACCCCTTTAGCATATACCAAAAGAAGACTGGACAGTTCTCAGATCATAACCAAATTTTCTCTTAAGTTTTCAACTACTGTTTTCTCCCTTTTTCCTTTTATCCTTTTCTTTTATTCAGACTATCGTTATAGGATCTTTCCTACTTGTTTCCATATTTTAAGCCTAGACAAATTAAAGACCATGAGTCATTATCACTATATCCTTCACTTAAGCACACAAAAACAAAATAGAATTCATGTCTCAAAACAAAAGCCTCAGTTCCCAAACTGTTCAAGACTGGACAAATCAAAACCAAATTGCTTTATTACATTCTTCTTTTAATACTTAAAACTTATTAAATTTTAACACTGAGGATCATCTACCAAATTAGGACCTATACATGAATAGAATGTAACAAAATGCAAGAGTATGGCATATCAATCTCTTTTCATAATAAGTTTACTTCACCCTTTAGATAAAATAACTAATGAGGATGGGACTAATAATCAGGAGATCAAAGATAGCAAAATAGACTCCCTTCCTAGACAAACTGCTACCTTCTACTTTTATACCTTCCAATTCTAACATGACCACTAACCAAGTTGCAAGTTAATGACTATTTTATTAACTAGTTAAGCTAATTAGATTAATCCTAGTTAATCTTTAAATGGACTTAGTCCTACATTTCCTAAAGTTAATCATTTCCTTTCATTTTCCCTTTTAGGAGTAGACCAATTTCAAATGTAAAACTTGTGACATGAACCACACAAAACAAGTTATGGACACTATATGTTTAGGAAACAAGTTCAGACAAGAAGCTAAGCCTTGATCAAACCAAAGGGGAAAACAAAATTCACACTCAAACACCATGATCATAATAGTTCTAGGATTTGCTATAAGTCATGGACAATTAGCACACATTTACTACAAGTCATAGACAACCAGCACACATATCCTACAAACCATAGACAATTACACACAATCTGGCCTACATTGAATGAAAACAATGATCATAGATACTGCCATTAACAGTCTACCAATCTACAAACTCAAAACTGAACCTAATTCCCTTTTAATCTTAGTATTAATTGACAAAACAAACAAACCATTGGTTTATCTTGTCTTAACTCTGTTCTATGTGAGCAAGATCATTTAAGAGGGAAGGAAAGGAAAATAATAATAATAATAATAATAATAATAATAATAATAATAATAATAATAATAATAATAATAATAATAATAATAATCTGTTATATATTTTCAAAGGATCAGCAAGCAAGTTTGACTCACACCTAAGTGTTTATTTATTTTTAAAAGAAGAGAACCACCAAGAGTTGTGTCAAAACCAATTTGTTAAGTTCAAACATTCATAGTTAAGACTTTGATAATAGACTTTACTTCACAAGAGGGGCAGTTCATGAATGATTACCAAAATGTGTGACTTCTAACTATAATCACAAACACATATTACAAGTAAACTATCCACACCCATCTAAATCAACACATAGACTGCCTCATCTATTTTAAAATAAGTTGAACTTCCCTATGTTGATTCTACTTAGGATTATAATTAAAGAACTAATAAGACATTCAAGAAGGAAGGAAAGGGATTATTTCAAAGTACTTCAAACACACTCCTTCACATTAAACATAGAACCTTAGGATCACATGAACAAGCAAAGCCAATAGGAAGTTTAAACAGCCTAATTTCCAAGTGGGTTCCAACACAAGCATTCACATTAATTCTACTATATCTACCTCAAACAAATCCATAAGTTAAGAACAGAACTAAATAAGGCAACCCCTTAGCAGTAGGAACCACCATTAACATGTATCAATCACAAACAAACCAACTTAAATAATATAAATACACTTAGACTAGGCAAAAAATTTAAACAACATAATAAAATGAATAAGGAGTTACCTTTTGTGTGCGTAGCCAAGAAAAGAATGAATTTGGGAGCTTTTGTGCTTCCAAGTGAAGTAAGAAAAAATATTTTTAACTGAAAAACCCCAACTATTTCTTTCTAGGTTTTTAAAATTCTTTTTACTAAGAAGTTTTTGAAAAATCTAAATTTTTCCAACTTCTTACACTTTTAAATTTTCCCTATTTTTATCTCACTATTTTTTCCTCTTTTTTCCGACATTCCAAACCTCTCTTCCCTTCTTTTTGTAAGAGTAGAACCCCAAAATTTCAACTAAAACTGACATCAACGATGTGGGATAAATCCTTTTCCCCAACCAAAACTCAGTAAACAACAATCCAACGACCTAGATCTAAGGCGTAGCCAAACATGTGGTCAGATCTAACCCAACAACCATGAACCAATAGAAAAAATACTATAAAATAACTTAAAGCAAAAGAAAAAATCACGATTTTAACTACAAATCTGAAAATAAAGAGTAAACAGAGATTATACCATATTTGGGTAAAAGAATCACGAAATCGAGTAAAACTTTTGATATTTTCACCACAACAAGCATGCAATAGCTGTCTATGTCAGTTAATCTCTGTAAAATTGCCATTTTTGGCATGAGAGAGGCGAGGGAAAACTAAGGCGGCGCTAGGGTTTCATGAGAATAGAAGATAGAGAAAGCGGGGAAGGGGAAGGGTTTATCTGAAAGATGAAATAAAATGAAATAAGGGTTGGGGGGGGGGGGTTATACCTCTTATTCATTAAACGAATTAGGCCGGGTCACAGCCTGGTCTTGGGCTGGACTCGGTCCAAATTCTGAATATTAATTAAAAAGGGGCCATATGTGTATACATATATATATATATATATATGTATACTTGGTGGATACATATGTATATCTAGTACATAAAAACAAATAATTAGAAAAAATATTAAAATTGAAGAAGTTTTAATTATAGGAAAAATTAGGCCATAATTATTTTATTAAATAATTTTAAAAATCGGCCAAATTGCTAATGGGCTCAAAATTACAAACATGGACTCAATTAATTAACCTGGCATGATCCTTTCAATTATGGCCTTTTGGTCTAATTAGTAAATTTTAAAATTAAATTAAACTAATTATTTCAAATAAAAAACATTAACAGGATGATTTTGCAAAAATAACTCTAATCTCTTTAAATCATGAACTGACTAATTTAATTAGGGCGAAGGAAAAATATATTTATATTAAAAGGATCAATTTTGAAATAAGTAATTAATTAATTATCTTAATTAAAACATTTATGGGAAATTATGCCAATATTTTGACAAATCATGCAAATTATATAAAATCAAAACTTCGAAGGGTCAAATGGTTAATTACTTAAATTATTTAAATTACTCAGACTTCATGGATTAAAAGGAAATAAAGTATTTGCAAAATTTTGATTTCTTGGCAATTTTAAATAAATAAATAAAATAAAAACCCTTTTTCTCTTTTTCTCCTTTTTTTAATTAAATATAACAAAATATCATGAAAGTACTCATTAATTTCTAAATAAATTTATCATGCATGAAAATCCCTTTTATTAATTTAAGGGAGTGAAATATTGACTTGGACAATCTATAAAAAATCATTTAAATCATTCAAGATGCCCAACTCATTTTATTCATTATCCGGGGACTCTAAGTGATTGGAATAATTTACGGGAGGTCAAAAATTAGGTGTCACACATATAACAAACTTTCTTGGAGTATGCTCTCACCATATCTAAAGGGGTGTGACTCAAGAAGCTGTTTCGCTGAAACTCTTATTCTTTAGCCAGAGAAGCGAGAAAATGGTTCACAAAGCTGCCCCAAAACTCTATTACTACATGGGAAGAGCTTAGATTCGTGATCAAATTTACGAGTTCAAACAACGTCATGGGGAGCAACTTTTTGACGCTTGGGAGAGGTATAAAGAATAATTGGATAGGAATCCAAACCATGGTTTCCCAGACCATATTCTGAAGGAGAAGTTCTAAAGAGGGTTGGACACTATGACCCAAGCAATAGCCAATAATGCTGCTAACGGGTGTTTCATGAATAAGTCCAATGCTAATATTACTGATATACTTGATCGATTGACTACACACAGTCAAGCATGGCATTCGAGTAATTCCGCCGGGTTATCACTTGGGAAGCCATTGATCCAATATATTGTGAGAGATATGTCACGACCCAAACCGATGGGTCATGACTGGTGCCCGAATTGGACACCCGTATACGAACCTGCTGGATATAATCAGACTGAATAGAAAATAATATGGCAATCCATAAATACCTACTGTAAACTCATCATGTCATATATCAAAATGAACCTGTCTCCTGAGAAGTCACATTTAACCCAACATAACAAAATATGCAAGCCGAGAAGGCTGCCACTATACACGGGAATATCCAAAATTAACTACATCTGTATAGCTGACCAGATCATATATATACAACCCACCTATGTCTACAGACCTCTAAGAGTATAACAAAGCCTATACCAAAGGATCTGTACCAAATGGCTCAAGCTCCGGAACAATGGAGCTCCCAGCCAGGCAAGTAGCCGATCTAAGTTTGAGGATCACCATGCCGAGTATCTGTACCTGCGGGCATGAAACGCAGCCCCCGAAGAAAGGGGGTCAGTAGGAAAATATACTGAGTATGTAAAGCATGAAATATAATAAAGGAGATCATGACTGAGTAAAAGATGACATGAGGCAAGTATGATAATCAAGGATACCAATGCATCTGTGCCTGATGAGATGAATGTCATGCATATATATAATATACCGTACCTGGCCCATTATGGGACTCGGTGAATGAAGTCATATACATATATACCGTACCCGGCCCTCTAGTGAGGGACTCGGCGAATGAAGTCATATACATATATACCGTACCCGGCCCTCTAGTGAGGGAATCGGTGAAATAATCATATATATACCGTATCCGGCCCTCTAGTGAGGGACTCGGTGAACAATGCAATGAACCGTACGAATTCATGCCGGCCCGGACTTGGTGAATGATATATTAAGGTATGCACGAGTAGAATATCATGAGCTACCATATGCAAACTAAATCATCATCTGAGACTCAATAGAATAATCAGAATGAACCAACACTTGAGAATCAAAGACAATTATCATGTCAAGTATCACCGAGAATTAGAGTTCATTGGAGTCATGTACGTTCGTCATTATCGTAAGAGCTCACGGAGCCATAAGTCTCTGATTTAGAAAATACGAACATTTTGGAAAACATTTATGAATTATTAGGTAAGGAATTATGCCTTGGAGTCATAAACATCTAACTTTTGAAAACAAGGAAGATATGGAAACATTTATGAAGCCATAACATCGGAATCATGCCTTTGAAAGAAAGGGACGAGCCTTAACAAACCTGTTCAACCTCCTATTGGCTACGCCTATGCGTCCGAGCTCGCAAGTCTACATTCGAGAGGATTCACACTAATGTTAGCCTCTTTTATCGCACACTTATTCTAAGTTTCAAATCAAACTATTCTATATTTAGCGAAAATCGGCAAAGATCTCCCCTGTTTATATGCCTAGCCCGAATTCTCAATTCAACAACCAACAACAATCACAACAATAAAAACATCAATAGCATCATTTCAAACACCAAGTTATTCCATAGAACAGCCCACACGTTGGTCTCCAACTTTCGTAACTAATTAACCCACTATACAATTATTAACTACGCTAACTTGGCGAATAAACCGGTATTCACGTAAATAGGAAGAGATTCATACCTTTCCCTTGGTAATATTGCTATATATTCACTTCTCCGCCTTGAGCTTAAGCCACAACGCCTCAATACATAATTTTGTAGTTGTAACTATACGCCGTCTGGACCGGGATTTGGGAATTATACCTGGTTTTGGGCTAAAAAGTTGATGATGGAAAGTTAGGGAATATTCTGGAAGATTAGAGAGAGTTTGGGGTGGTTTGGGACGAAAATGAGGGGTTCTCCCCCTTTAAATAGCCTGACTTAAATTTCCGCGTTCGTTCGCGTTCGCGCGCTTATTTTTTCTCTCTCGCTCGCCTTCGTTCAGTAAAAAGGTCATAACTCTTTATCCTGATATAGTGGGAGGGCCCATGACCTATGTTTGGAAATATCTTTAAATTATCTAAAACTTTTATTCTTGGTGTTTCCCAAAATTCCAAACTTATAATGGCGTTTTGGCTCTTCCAAGTCAGATCATCCGAAAATGTTTCCTTAAATCGTCCTTTTGGAGGGCTTATGCCCATATTTGGCTTATGGGTCCTTCTTAGGACTTGGTCAACTTTCTATGTACTACTCATATGTATCTTCATATGTCCTTTATAACTCTGACGTGTGGGCCCCACTTAGCGTACAACAGCGAGGGCTTCTCTCAAGCAACGCACTACCTGGTTTACACCATATGGTCTCCAAATGTCATATGTATATTATTATTTCACCCTTATAACATAACCTTCATCCTTAAATCAGGCCTCAAAATTGCTCAGCGCGTTCGCGCCTCGTAGTGGCGTGTTCGCGCTGTGTTGGCCCTTGGCCTTGCGCGTTCGCGCCACTCCCTGGCGCGTTTGCGCAGACCATTTTCCTAGTATACCAGCCCGACTTGTAACGTCCATATCTCCTTGCCCCGATGTCCTATTGAGGAGCGGTTTGTTGTGTTGGAAACTAGACTTCCTGAACTTTTTTTCAGGGTGTAGCATCCTTCCCCCCTTAAAAACATTCGTCCTCGAATGTTGCAGTTGTAAATCCAGGACATCATTTTGATTCCCCAGAGCGGTTATTCTCCTCTTAGGGTCCGATTTCCATATGCTTAAACTATAACTTCGGTCAACCTCTTCTCATTCTCCCTTAATTCTATTACTGCCTTCAGTCAGCTTCTTTCACTTCTTTGTCCTCATCTACATGATCGAAATTTAACCAGCATCTCACTCTCATCCTGTCTCCATTATTTTAGTCTTGACTTGCCGTGCCATAACTATTCATCGTCCTATAAGTACTCTCCCCCTTTTTTTTCTCTCTCTCCTTCTTCCCTTGTTAGTGGGCAGCTACCTTCTCTCTCTACGGCGCCTCTTTGCGTTTACTCCTTCGGTGCCATACTCGGGGCTATCCTTTTTGTACCCGTTGATCTTAGATATACACTTTTGTCGATTTTTTTGTAGTTCATTAGTCGGGCTCTCTAATCCTTACCTCCTTGTCGCCATCTCTTTTACCCTTACATTCCAAATGTTTACCCGAGATAATGGCTATATCCGCTAGTGAACCTAATGGTTATGTCCCTTTCTAAGGCCGAGTTATATCATCATTATCCGAAATACGTATATACGTAATGTTTCTTTGCCATTTATTATCCTTCGCAGTCCAGTTACACTTATGGAAAACTTATAATCCGAGTTCAACTAATTTCATAGCTCGCACACCTTTGAGCTCCTGCTATAACTTTTTCTTTACTTCTTTCCCTCACATCTATCAATACAATCCCAGAAGCATAGGACCACGGCAATTCTTCTATTATGACTCTCTTGCAACGCAATTATACTTATCTTCGATTTCCTTGCATCGGCGATCGTTTCGTTAGTCATTATTCCTTGTTGGCTTTCCGGTGTGGCCTTCTTACAATTGTAGTTGGGCATAGATTCACGTTGACGTTTCATATAATTCCATAGCATATGCTCTTATGTTCAGTATAATTAGTGGTCCATGAACTATTTTCTAATATCCGGTGAACTCTTTTATTTCCATTCATAGGAGCAGCGTTCTTTCTTTCCTTCAAAATTTTTCCAAACTACCAATCGTTGTTCCTTCTATTATAATTGTCATTTTCATCCCAAGTGTTCTTTGGGTTCGTCATCCTATCTAACACCCTTTGTAAATTTAGCTTGGAGACCTTTCTTGCTTTTTTCATTACCCTTTAGGGCATGTCACAGCATACTTAGGTACGGCGCAATTTTTTGCCCGATACGAGGGACTCAAATCATGGTCTAAAAATACCGTAGTTCATCTTGGCGTAAAGTGCTCTCTTGAGTTATCTTCTATACTTTCCTCCTATGTCTGCCTCATGGTACACTTATTGTCAATTCGTTTCTACTTCGTTCCGTTACTGTTATAGCCCGTACTTCGTACATTCGGACGTTGTGAGAAGTTAAGGATAAGACTATGTTCTAAAATAATTTTAATGTGCGGGTTGTTAGGAATATTATTGGTGAACAATGGTAGTATGGAAATGTTGAGAAAGGTTAAGGATAAAAAAGAGAAAATTCGCAAAATGGCCCATTGTAATATTGTGAAAGTCAAGGGGCGAAATGGTAATTTCACTAAAAGTTCAAGAAAATTCTTGAAGGGCTTAAGTGTACACAGAAGACACTTAGTCTTCTATGTTAAATTTCAAGAAAATTCTAGAAAATAAAAGAAAAAGAAAAGAAAAGGATGGAAAAGAAAAGATGACAAATTAAGTCATCTTTTTTTAAATTCAAGAAAAATCTAGAGAGGGGGCATGTGCCCCTCACATGCATGCAATATATATATAAGAGAGGGGGGTTTTCTAATAATTCAAAAGTGGAAGAAAAAAAGAAAAAAAATGGAGAGGGTAGGGTTCGGGCCCTGGTAGAAAAATTTTCC